>NC_064931.1:708888408-709191438 GCF_023897955.1 Schistocerca gregaria
TTGATAACCTGCCATTGTAGCAGCAGTAGCCGATCTAACAACTGCGGCAGACAGTTGCTGTCTTATACAGGCGTTGTAGACCGCAGCGCAGTTTCCTGCTTGTTTACATATCCCTATATTTTAATACGCATGCCTATACCAGTTTCTTTGGCGCTTCGGAGTACAAACTTTAGATAGTGAACATTGTTGTTGGTGAACGGTACACGTCGGGAATTTGTCCAGGTTAACGTTCTGGCGCAGTGCACAGTGCCATTGGCATGTGTTAAATGCCGCCTCTAAGGCTCTGCTTGCTTTAACTACATTGCTGTTTCACTACATTCTTGTTTCCCTGTATAAGTGTTATCTTCTGTAAGGCCACCGTACTTTATCTTGTTGTTAGAGTACATTCTTGTCCTAAAGGACTATTCCCATATCGTCTTCTTAAATATATCATATTTATTTGTGTTTTTTAATTTATTAATTGACTGTTTTTAGGCTGGGCTTTATGATTAAAAATATTTTATTAGGGCCCAACGCAGCAGTGCGGATCCAAACTGCAAGACTTGTAGCGGTGCCATTAATTAGTATATAATTGTTTGCTGGCCCCCTCCGGTGGTTTGGAAAGTAACAAATTAGTTTTCTGAACAATAGCTTCACTTCGTAATTTTGTTACCACAAACTATCCCGGCATGTTTCAACCCTTAGAGCTTAGACTTCGTCACCTGTGCCTTACCGAAAGTTTTATATATAGCAAAGCAACGAAAGAATATATTATAAATCTTTTAAGATGCTTCAGATGGTCTGCTTAGAAAATATAACAAAAATATCTAATGTGTGCAGAATGTAGTGTTCAAAAGCCATATTTAGAGTAAAGTTACGATACTAGAAAAGAGCCCATTGAATACTACAGTTTCAGAGAACAACATACAAGGCGTGTTGCTGAATGGACGCCATGTAAATGACGACGTGCGTGAAAAATGCATGCGCGCGGGAAGAGAGACATGGAGAGTGGCACCGCATACCGTCAGACACTCAAAGCTGATGCATATTCTTCTACAGCGACCAGGCGAACGTATCGATGGTGGATACACCAGCCAGGGTGCAATGGAGGGATACAGAAACATCAGGCTTCCTGGCACATAGCAGAAAATAGTGAATCCTGCGACATTAGTGTAGAGAAGTAATGACTGTAAAATGGTTTTACAAATACTTCGATTCGCTGTGTTTTGTCTATCAACAACAAGGGTAAAAGCAAACATACAACAGGCGCCGTTAAAAAACAGAAGATTGTTTCAGGACCGGTGATGAAGTATCTGAAACATTATTGCTGACATCTCCATATACCTTAATGTTTCTAGCTGTAACTACTGGAACATTTCAATGTAAAGCTAAAGTCGTACTATAATTTTTAAATGAACACACCGCCATTTCACTGTTGTTGTTTATATGATTACGACCCAGGTTTCGACCTTTTATGCCCTTTTCAAATGATTGGCCAAAAATTAAGAAAAATATAGTCTCTCCACGAAATTTCATATGTAAAATCACAATGAAATGAACATCCTTAGCTGCTTACTGGCGTTGAGATACGTCAACAGGGACAGATGAAAATGTGTGTCCTGACCGGGACTCGAACCCGGGATCTCCTGCTTACATGGCAGACGCACTATCCATTTTATTTATTTATTTATTTATTTATTTTTTAATCTCATTTCGTTCGTTGCATCTGCTCGGAGCGGACTTCGTAAGACACCCGTTTAAGTTCGTTTTTTTATTACGGAGGGCTAGTAGTGAGGATGTAATGATGATGAATGACACAGAACACCCAGTCATCTCGAGGCAGAGAAAATCCCTGGCTCCGCCGGGAATCGAACCCGGCACCCCGTGTGCGGGAAGCAAGAACGCTACCGCAAGACCACGAGCCGCAGACGTTTGAAGGAAGACTTGAACCAAGGACCTCTCATTCCGCATCTGCTCACGCTAACCACAGGTCCACGGCGCTCCTGCGTGTAGTGCCCCAGTCCATTATACTCATTACTCGCGGCGCGTTGCCGATTCCCGTAAGAGTTCGGGCACTGTTTGTGTATTCGCACAGAAGAACAGATACCATCTTAGTAAATATATATGTAAAATTACTTAATTTTAAAAAGATTAGTCATATTTAATAAGAAAAAGTTCATTTTTTAAAAAATATTTTTCTTTTATTATGGCCAATTTTGAACTTGATGTCCAGCAATGTATGTTAATAACATAAACTCATTCACTTTAAAATGGAATAAACGGCCGTAACCAGGGTAATAATTAAATACAAAATAAACAGTCAAATGTAGGTGTGTTAATTTAAAAATTTGATATATTAGTTTCAGAAATAATTAAATACTTTTCAGCCATCTCTGCCTTGCCACTTGTTTTCCTGAAGGTGAAGACCAGAGCTGCTGCTATAAAGAAAACCTAGCAAGCACATACCGTACCGAAAATTTAAAGCGAAACATTATAACAGATACACGTTCCAGTCATAATTACCATCTACTATAACTACAGCAAACACACAGCCTAAAACTTTCCTTACAAACAGCTTTTTATGCCTATGTAATAGGTAAGTGAGTGGTGCAATTTTTCTGGATTCGAGAAACAAACCTAGGCAGACTAATTCATCTTGGTAGGAGCTAAGTGATGCATTAGGTTAATATAACTACAGATCACGTAACAGAAGATAATACAGAACAGCCGGCACGTGGAGATCGGAAGCCACGGTTGGTGGAGGCACTGATTCAGCTGGACAATATGGAGGATCCATCATTCTTGTTGCCGAGGCTCCCTCGCCGATTCCCCAGCGGACACATCGGACGACGAGACTGGTCTCCCGGGAAGGAAAACCGCAGGGAGAGAGATGGCGTCCCCTCCGTGAAACCCGGATGAATCTTATACGGTTTGTAGCTTCTGGCCTCGAGGCGAGAGCTTATTCACTGTTTCCCAGTTCCGTCGCAGCGTCAAGTGTCGTGGCAGTGCCACGTCGCAGTTTCGTTCCTACGCATCTCATATTATTTGCTGTTAATATGCTAGTATTTCGCACCTCACTACTTGGTCATGTACCATTGAGTCCTTGTATGTTGCCGAGTTCATAAGTGTCTTCATTTCTCGTACTTCATAATTCAGTTCGATCGTAGAAAATTTAGTGGCTCAGGCTTAGCTCAGCCCTGGACAGTTTTCATTTGTAGTATTCTCGTGGGTATGGTGTTGGGTTGTAGAGTCTCCTTGTCACAATAATTCGACAATGTACATCGTTATCGTAACATGCTCCCTGGCATAATAAAACGTCCTGAAGTATGGTTCAAAATGGCTCTGAGCACTATGGGACTCAACTGCTGTGGTCATTAGTCCCCTAGAACCTAGAACTACATAAACCTAACAAACCTAAGGACATCACTCACATCCATGCCCGAGGCAGCATTCGAACCTGCGACAGTAGCAGTCGCACGGTTCCGAACTGCGCGCCCAGAACCGCGAGACCACCGCGGCCGGCGTCCTGAAGTATGCTCTTCGTTTTATACGCGGTGATTACGCCATCCTTCTCTGCGACACCGTTATTGGAGTGGCGATTGTGATTATTCTTATCAACAGAGACTGAGTATAATGGTTCCGAGGCATAGTATCGTGCCTTAAAATCAATAAAAGTACGTAGTTTCAAGACACAGACCGAAAAATTAGTCACTGCGATATTTAATGGATGCCAATCACCGCCGATTGCAGCCAATCGCGTACGGAAAATCTCGGACGGGCAAGGAGCAGTTGACCGTGAATGAAACACGAAATACCGAAGTCAGTTCCGCCGAAAGGCGAATGGTGGGGATCATCTGCTTGTGTAAAAGCAGCGCCTCTGGCGTTTCAATGTGTGAGGGAGCACCTGATGAACTGCAGTGTCGATATATTATGCCAAGAAGACAATGATCTGGCTGCAGACTGGCGAGATCAATAAACGTAAACAATAATGGCGAAACAGGGCTCTTACATACTATCTAACAAGGTCACTTTTTAAGCCCTGTGCTATGACACTGTCTTAAATTCCATGATGGATTATGATGGCGTACGTTCCGTACTCAAGAATGCTGGTCGAAGGCGCAATTTTGTCCCCGCACTCCGCTCAGCTAGGACGCGTTTCCTTATTGACACTATTGTGGTGTTGCGTCCTAGACAGACAGACTTACATATGAAGGCGATTATCTCCTGTTCTCATCAGGAGTGGCTGACGTTCTTGCAACACATTTTAAGTGCGCAATAATATAACTCGTACTCAGAGCAAACTCTTTATAGTCTATGAAAAATTCGATCTCTTTGAACGCTCTCTGCCACAGGGGTTCAGCAGAACGGTCTAAGGCGCTGCAGTCATGGACTGTGCGGCTGGTCCAAACGCAGGTTCGAGTCCTCTTTTTGGCATGGGTGTGTGTGTTTGTCCTTAGGATAATTTACGTTAAGTAGTGTGTAAGTTTCGGGACTGATGACCTTAGCAGTTAAGTCCCATAAGATTTCACACACATTTGAACATTTGAACACTCTATGAAGATTGTCATTCCTTGTCTAGTCTCACAAGGCAACTATGCACTTGCAAATAGTTGTTATGTATTATGGATGAAGATTTAGATATGTTAAGCTGTGGTTCCCGATTAGTGCCACAGAAACTGAGCGGAGAATAAAATGGAACACCAATGGAGCCAACTGGAGCTTTCCTTGACACAAATGACTGAGACTTATCTTTTCCGAAAGCAGTCATCACAGCTCATGCGGAGTGGTGAAACATTTATAATCCTGAGAAGACTTCACGTACTTCTCCCTGCAGCTTTATAAAAATTCACAAAGCCGCACTGTGCTCAATATACAGGGCGGACAAAATAAAATTGTCCCCGAAATTATTTCGTGTATCTTGCAATAGGCAACCCTATTTGCGTCATCAATAGCAGGCAAACCCAGGTCCGCACCTGGGGCGAATGATGTATGGTGGGTTGCCTGTCTTAAGATTGGTTGATTGGTTGATTTGGTGGAGGGAACCAAACAGCGAGGTCAGCGGTCGCATAGGATTAGGGAAGCGTGGGAAATGAAGTCGGCCGCGCCCTTTCAGAGGAACCATCCCGGCATTTGTCTGAAGCGATTTATGGAAATGGCGGAAAACCCAAATCACGGTGGCCGCACCCGGGGTTGAACCGTCGGCCTCCGGAGTACGATTCCAGTGTGCCAACCACTGCGCCACCTCACTCGGTAAATCTTAAGGCACACGGCATATTTTCTGAACTAGTTTTATTTTTCCCACACAGAAGGTTTCTTCTGAGGCGGATAATGCATTTGGTTTGTATCTTCTGATACCTTTCTTCTGATACCTTTCATTTGGCATGCTATTCCCTGAGAAGCCACGGAAACGTTATTCGTGACACAGTGCTGCCAACGATGGCCCGCATGAACACAGAGGCAGGGATGTTGTTATGATGTATGTCTGGTCTCCACCGTATTCTGATTGCCATCAATATGATATAAGAGCTCAAGCGACCAGCCAACTCGATTTCGTTGTTTCACGGTTGATTCACGTTGTTTCTGCACCCACTGACTAAAAATGATTTAATAATATTAGGTCGTCAGGGATGTTCATTTTCCGAGTATCACCGTGTGTAATAACGTATGTTAACCGGTGTACAAGCCTAGATACTTGCGTCTTCCACGGCACGAAACTTCGCTTTCAGCTGCTACGTAAATGTACGCCTATTCTCCTCCACAAAATGGACGAGGTTCTGAAGCCCATGTGTTCGCATGTGCTATGGATTTCTAACGCATTAAAATTTACTATCCTATTTACCACAATTGGAATGCTGTCCGACATCAGTTGCTACATAAATCTACTACTCTCCTTACACAATGGACGAGTTTCTGAAGCCCATGTTTTCGCATGAGTTACGGATTTCTAACGCATTAAATTTTAATGTCCCTTTTACCACAATTGAAATTCTGTTGACTGACAATGCACACGGCCGTACTCTGACGTTTGATGGGCTTTGTCGATCCGCTATTCCTTGCCCCTAGATTCTGGACTATCAAAATAAGTGGTTTGCCAAAATTGCTTCAATGAATAGTTGTCCACATTCTCTCAGCGTCGACTGAATGAATTCGTGTTCCTTGTCATGTATGGTTCTTCCATCGGTACAACAGGCAAGTGGCGACCTGTCCTGGCTGACCGGTATGAATGGCTCTAACAACAAAGATGAAAACGTAAATACGAGGAAACCCATTGAATAAGGCAGGACAGAGTCCAATTCGCTTAAATATTGGAGGGTTCAGCAGTGTCTGGAACACTTCAGTCTAGCAAAACTATTCGTACCCAGTGACGATTACTAAGGAAATAGAGCAACCTCATGTACTCACCAGAAGTGAAACTAAGGATCGGAAATATCCTAGAAGATCGGATTTATTAACCCGTGTTAAAGGAAGCGATTAGTTATCAATTGTACCGTAACGAGAAGTAGAGGACAACAGTTTCAGTTTATGAAACAACGAGCAATTTTATTACAAAGAAGTATGGAGGTCTTACTATATTCAGAGCACATCTTGTGGAATACTTCACTGTGCTTTTTGTCACAGATTTTTTACTGTGTACTGCTCAGAGTTGCGCTTTAACGATGATTTTTATGTTTTCTTATGCATACATTTTGATTTTGAGATCAGTCGCTTCTCCTCTATACGAGGAAAGTTAGTGGCGAAAGCCAGGCAATAAGAAATCAGAGGCAGAAATCAATTAAAATGCGAAAACATTTGGATCCTTTATAGACAGTTTTATTAATTACTTATGACTGCCAACAGGAGACTTTTCATGACCTGTTCCTGCCGTTTGCTGCAAGTCGAATAATAGAATATTCATCTCTACTTATACTTGAGATCATTCGCTGAAACGAAATGCAGACCGCATTGGAAAGAGAGTTTAACAGTCTCAGCAGCGAGTACCCACCATTTTTCAAGAATCTAAGATGCTGTTAGATGTATGGAGGAATTCAGACTGCACAGTTTGGAGTATAACATTGAAGGAAGAATGAATATTAATAAGGGATGCCATTTATCTCCACTGAGCAGTGACTTCTGCTGGTTTCACCTCAAGAAAGCCGACGATGTAGTGATCATTCCACACTAGCCGTATGTGTACGGGTGTTGCCCCGATCTCTGCTCGAAGCTAATATTTATTCCTGTAGCAACGGCACAAACATTTGACGAACACACTTTCTCGTTTATGGTCACAGCATAGAGATTTCAGGTGACTAATGGGTCTACACAAGTTATTCCAACGATTGCTGCATGTTGCTTAACGCATACTGGATATTACAGAGAGTGGATACTTACCAAAACAAACAGATGGAGTGAAAATATTGTAAAAAATGTAATATGCGGTGCAATGAAACCTTGTGCCAGATCATCGTTACACCCAGATACACACCATTCGCGTGCATTGCATTAAAAATTACATCCAGCGACCACACTTACCAGCTCGAGCCAAAGCTTGATATGAATTTTCTATCATATTATTAATGTGTACTAATTTATTGTAATGCACCACTAAAAACTGAAACAACATTTCAAACTCCAAAGAAATGCTGATAATGATTTTTTGAAATAATACCTCAATTTTAGACATTTTTAGTCCATGGTACGAGGGTTATGCGGAAAGTTCCGATCGGTCCCGAAATGCAGACCACAGTGAAAATAAAAAACGTTGTATTTGCAACAGTCAGCTGCACCTTCCAGCTACTTCTCTACGTATTCGTCACTCTGACTTCTACATTTGTCGTAGCGTTGTATGAAGTTTCCAATACCTCTTCATAGAAGCACCCGCCTGTGATTTCCGCTACTTCTCTACGCTGATCTGCAGTTCTTTGTGTGTGCCAGAATGTTGTCTTTATAGCTAGCTGTTAATGTGAGCAGAGATGATCATCAGTGGGAGTCAAATTCTGGCTGTATGTGGGTGATAAAACACTACACATCGAAAACGCCCAAGCTTGTCCTCATTGCTCCTGCAGTGTGCGCCAGAGAACTGGCATGAAAAGTGAACGGCATAACAGGTAAGTTATGTGGGGTGCATGAAAGCAGGGGAAACCTCTCAGCGGGCACCCATACTCTGCGGAATAGGCTATTGTCTTAGGCATATTTACTTGCTCACTGCGTGCTCAGAACTGAAAAGAGTGACATGATGCGAGCGACAGGCATACTATGGACACTGCTCCACACATCTGTGCAAAGCTTCATCGGATTGTCATTGTCGTTTCCATTTCGTGACCTATCGGACCTTACTTTCCAAACAGTCCTCGTACTACTAGATTTACACATCATTCCCAGAAGAACTTGACATGATTATTCCTGTTGTGAAACGGTGCCGCGGTGTGGATTCTATAGCTGTCTAACACAGAACTGCGAACTTAATAACAGCGTATCAAGGCCTCACACCTGAGATACGAACTAAACTAAATTCCACTCCAACGGGCCATGAAGGCCCAACGGTACCAACAGGGCGCCGTGTCGTCCTCAGTGAATTATATGAATCTTCTTACTGAGTGGAGCACGACGATTAGGCCTGTAATAGATCTTCGACATCATTTATTTTACTGACAACGTCAGAGGAAATTTTGATTCAAAAATTACTTGAAGAAACAGCTTTCCTGCCGAAATGTTTACCTGAAATGTCACTGGATACGGATATGGAGGAGCATGTGGCCAGTACACCGCTCTCCCGGCAGTATGTCAGTTTACGAGACCGAAGCCGCTACTTCTCAATCAAGTAGCTCTGAGTTTTCCACACACGGGCTGAGTGCACCCGCTTGCCAATAGCACTGAGCATCCAAGTGCTAGCCCAGCTGACAGCGCTTAACTTCAGTGATCTGACGGGAACCGGTGTTACCACTGAAGCACGGCCGTTGGCTCACATTAGATATGGTATAATGAAAATATCTTTAATCTCATATTCTGACGACGTAATCGACGTTGCTTGATATCTGTTCTTATTTAGGGTATACTAAGAATACGTGAACCCTTTTGAGGACGGGTTCCTCACATCAAAATCAGAGAAAACATTTCAGGTAAACATTTCTTCGAGTAATTTTTTAACCAAAATTTCCTCTGACGTTGACAGTAAAATAAATGATGGCGATGAACTCTTACAGGCCTAATGGTCGTGCTCCACTCAGTAAGAAGAATCAAAAAATTCAATGACGATGGGATACCAGCACATGTATTCATTCATACTGGTTGAGATGGAATGGCTGATGTGTACCGTGACATGTTAGCAAGTAGAGGACGGTAGTGCCACGGTATGCACGAGAATCTCACCTATGTACTTTGGGATTATATCTGTGGCAACTGCCGACACCCAATACGTTTCAGTTGCAGAGACACGATTTCAGCGTATCATGAATACCATTATTCACCGTTTGCAGCCTCTTTCAAACGGTGTCAAAGGACGCGACCCCACGGAGAGAAAAAGGAAGAGAGAGTGGAGATCGTCATCTTGGGGAAACCACGGAATATCCCAAATCCGAATGGCTGGACTGAGCTTTTAACCCTGCATCTCGTGAATGCGAGGTAAGCGTCTTAACCCCAACACCAGCTCCCTCTGTAGATCTTGTGCCCAGGATCTTCTGAGCAGTGCCATAAAGCTGAAAACAGAATTCGATCATATCTTTCTTCATAGCGAGAGACTTTAGATATATAACCTTTTGTGTTTTAAAATGCTGACCACACTATGTGCGTTTTCATTTCAATACTTACACTAACGTATTTTAATGTATTATATGCTGGCACAGCAACAAAACCAGAGTAAAGGTAGCAATTTTCCCATTCTACATAAGCTCTGATAGTTGCGCTTTTACTACTATGGTTTTGTGAAACTCTTGTTAGGGACCTCATCACATTTTGTTTTCCGCACTCACTTGGGTGGAATAGGTCATGACATACACATATCATCTTTTCTGCGGTGTAGCTTGATAATGGCCAAGGGGGAGAAATTAGCTAATTGGTAAACAATAAAATAAAGTGTTTATTTCAAAATAAAATAAGGCAACGGGCAGAAAATAGCTTCCTTCAAGAAACTTTCAGATTGATGTAATTTTTTATTTATATATTTTTTGTGTGTGCCTTGGCGGCAACGCTTCTCCTTGCTGTTGATATTATTAATATATTCATGGTATTTCAGTGTGTTTAACCTCGTATTTTATAAACGAATGTCATACGTCCACTTCGCCCTTTGACGGAGGGATTTATGTACGTGACTGTAAATACCAACAATTTTAAGAAATGCTTCGTCTCAAAATTTAAACCAAACAGTCAGGGAAACACTAATCTATCGTCGAAAAAAGGGAGAGCTGTGTAACGCATCAGTCTCAAATCAGTAGGATCACAACCTCACTCCAGATTTTAGATGTGAGGGTAATTTCAGGTGCATAAATTGCGTTGTGACAGATAGCCATAGACCTTGAGACGAGTTTTAGCGGCTGCGCTTTCGGAAGACGTTCCAAAACAAGCGGCATCTCCGATATTCACTTTGTTTGCAGGTTTAGGTGTAAGACGGCACTTGGAAAATTTTGATACAATGCTGAAGTTTTCCCGGCTAGCCCTTAAACTGACCTAGAGTACGAAGTATATCCTTTGACGAAACGGAAACTTGCCCGTCACGTATTTCAAAAATTAGATTGCGAGTTGATTCTGCTTTGCAGCAGTACTGAAATGAGTAAATAGTGAACTTCAGTTGCAGAAAAAGGCTATGGGTGAGAATAGACAATCATTGAGCAGCCACGTTTCAAATTTTCAACGAAGCTGCTCTGATTTCGACAAAATCTGCGAATCGGTCACAGACCCTAGAGGAGAGCAGAATACAGGTACAGCACCACCAAGACACGGAATGTTATCGGTAGTAGGCGAGTTTCGCAGATGAACTTTCCAGCGCAGGCACGCGTAATTTTATGTAAGCAGATTTGCTATAGTGTCAGCTATTATAAAGCCGCGACTTTCAGAGTCGGCCGTACTGCTACATAATCCAAACAGGTGAATGCCTTAAATTTGTTAGCAGAGCTAATAGTGTGTTGGATGAAATTCTGGTAGGAGTATTGGAGTTGGTGAAGCTTAGTAATGTTTTTGTTTCCCTGAAAACGAAACAAATTTTGGAGTGACTTTATTAAATAAATTTCGATTTAAAACGCTGTCGGTGCCAGACTGTTTCTTCTCTGAACCTGTCGATAGCACTGGAATCATCCATTCAAAAAGTTGTATCATTGATAAATTAGACCTGAGTCCGCTGATTAATATTTCTTTCACCTATGCCAGTGCGATTAAACGTGTAGTTATGTCACTTGTGCCACAGAAGCCTGGGGCCGTGGTCGGCGGAACGGACGTGCTCATGCGACTTCCCGTAATAGGAAAACCAGAATGGGATTGTTACAAATTCATACTCAATTTGAGTACGACAGTCCTAGAAGATATTACCTGTAGTGTCAAAAAAAACTATTAGAAAATGTACGAGTATATTATTGCAACATGTACCTCATTCTTTCCTGATTCCAACACATTTCCCTTGTATTTAATTAACACAGCCTGACACTAAACTATGTAGACATCTACCGTGATCTACAAACGGACGGAAACAAATACTGATGCTAAGCTGATAGCCGAAAACGAAACCGAGATCAAGTTTTGTGACTCCAAGTAACGTGAGGCAGATCCATTACCGATAAACGAAGCCTGAATCGCCTTACACAGTAACACAAGCTCCTATAGAGTTCCAGATGCAAAGTAAAGGTTCAGAAAACGTGGTAATAGCTACATTTCAGAGTAGGCGTGAGCATGGATCCAAAGAACTAAATAAGAACTGTTTGTTATACCTGTATATATAGGCGTTGATTCATAACTGCAGAACTGTTTGATCCACAAGCAGGTTTGGGTATTTATTTGTGGTAGAAACCAAACTGCCATCCTCAAGTGACGTGTCTGCAGCGACACCGATTGTGGAAGACGAAATTATGATCCGAGAAATAATACCTTTGACACTCATTTAAGCTGCTCTCCATGCCGCTGAAGTGGTGAGATGTTAGAAATACTATACGGTTTCTACCTGTTGA
The DNA here is from genome assembly GCF_023897955.1 of Schistocerca gregaria. Classification (NCBI taxonomy): domain Eukaryota; kingdom Metazoa; phylum Arthropoda; class Insecta; order Orthoptera; family Acrididae; genus Schistocerca; species Schistocerca gregaria. The sequence goes on from NC_064931.1 coordinate 708,900,513, forward strand.
AATGTTACAATCTCCAGCTCATTTCACATATCCAGTCAAGGTCTATTTTATGCATATTACGTCTGAAAAAAAATGAAATCCTTATCTCTCAAAATTTTCATCGGCTCTGTAATGCAGTACTAGCCATGGTGCTGGTAGAAGAGATAAGCACGTATCTCCATCCGATCTATTTATTTTTATGCAGAATCGTCTCACGTACGATCCAGCAGTTTTAACGCACACGAGAAACTTCCACTAGGAGAAGTCATTTATGGTATTTTTAAAATATTCTAAGGCTGGCCAAGTAGCTACCCGTTGATCTGATTACTGCCCTATCATTCACTCACAGAACCACAAGATGCGTGTTAAGTATTATAAAGTAACACACAGATCTTTGAAACTGTTTTATAACTTTAGCTGAAACGGGAAAAACTAACATAACGAAATTTTATTTGGAGATATATTTCATTCTCTCGAATGATGAACTTAGAAAATAATGTTTCCATGCGGCAACAAATAAGATTGCGACGGAAATAATGTTTCAGACTGTGCACTAAACGAAAGATCTTTATGTTGAATATTCATAACAATAAAAGTGTTTAATATACGAACTTTCAGATTTCGATTTTCGGCCAGCTATTTAACTACCGAAAAATGAAAAAATAGGAAATATAAATAATGATATGATAAGGTTTACTCGATTTACTCGTCCCTGAACAAAGTATATTAGTCTACAGATGATCTTATACGTCTTTTATATTTTGCCTCCAGTTGACGCTTTCTGTCCGCTGTGTTGTTCATGGTGTCCGAACTGAGACATACGTATCTCCATTCGCGAAATGTCTGTAGAAAAAAGGTTCCTGTTTGCGCATTGCCTCTAGAACCATCAAGGAGTGAAACGTCATCGCATTATGTAGGTAAAATACTACGGCGTGCTGGAAAGTAATGGCTCCAAATTTTTAACGTTGAAACTCTTGTAACGCTTTTTAAACAAAGCACATGTTAACACTCTAAATCTCTATTCTTCACGTCTGCACTCAGTTCCCGCTACAGGGCTTCGAATCCTAGCGTGTAACATGGCGGTGTTTAACGCAACTTTGTCATTGCGTGAGAAACAGCATGATGTAATCGAGTTTCGAATTCGAACAGTCCGTCCACACGTGAAGCATACTTTCCTGCAGCACGACAATGCCAGACCACACACGAGCGCTGCGACATCTACAACAATCCGACACTTTGGGTTCTGTCATCGATCATCCACCATACAGCCCCGACTTGGCCCCAACCGATTCCCATCTGTCTCCAAAATCAAAAGAACAGCTTCGAAGACTCCAGTTTGATAGTATGAAGCGGTGCAAACTGAGGTGAGGTTGTAGCTTCGTCAACAAGGTCAAACATTCTACACTAACTAAATCAACAAACTGGTCTCTCGTTGGGATAAATTTGTTCGTATCCAGGGCGACTGTGTTGAGAAATAAATGTGTACACATGCAGAACAAGGATGTAGAATGTTACCAACGTTTGTTTTGTTTTAAAAGCCTGAAGAGTTTCCACATATTGTAAAAATTCAGAGGCATTACGCTTCGTGCTGAACTCCTGAATTTTTTAGCAACATCTGGAGGATTAATACAATGAGGCCATAATTCTCTCACCAGGGAGTCTGAAAAGTTGATTACGGATGTTTTTTTTTAAGAAGAAGGCTGTATACCAGATTTTTGCTGTACACCAGATTCTACGGTACAGAAAATGAAGCTTATGCAGTCATAGTTGACTGGGAAATTATTTAACAAAGATATTTACGCATACAGTAGATGGCGTTTCGGTACGAATAGAGCAAAAAAACAGAAAATCTGAACTGGAACGAGGAAGCTGTTAAACTAAAGACGATAGTTTCAAAACAACGATGATAGGAAAACGGTGGTATACTATCTGGCAAGATATTATTACACAAAAGTTGTCGGAAACGGCAGCATAAATGCGAGCAGACTGACCATTGTAGGCAGCGGTGGATCCGCAAACAGACAGAGGATTATTATGGCGATCTCGTGACCGGTACGGGCTCTGCGAGAACAATGTGTTTATTGGCTTTAAAACGTGAATTGGAACCCAGTTCAAAGCACGAATTGTCGTCGTCTAAACGTAGAATAAACAAAGAGCAAGTCAAAGCAAGACTGTCACACGTAGCTCCTACGTACTGAATAGCGCGTTAGGTGCAGCCGCATACCTGTGGAGTACTGGAGTGTGACTTTACTGAATTGGATACTGGGAAACGCCGTCTCATAATCTGCAACGATGCGAGAGCCGGGCACAGGAGGATCCAATACTGTCGACTCTGACACCTCTGGTATCTCTGATTTATCGTCACAGTCGGCATCTGCAACGTACTCTGCCGAAGTTATAATATGCCGAATTAAGCAAAACTATTTGAAAATGTCATCGAGAGGATGACATAAAACGAAGCTAAAATTTATTTAGGGAAAGCGTTTAAAAAACACGAGTCTGAAGAAAATATATCAGAAACTTATGTTGGACATTTATCGTGTTTTATTAATTATGATTTCTTATGGCGAGTAACTACTAACGGAAGAAAAAACAATGCCATCATTCGAAAATTTGCTCAAAAATTTCCATATTTCTGGAGATGAATAGTTAAAAATAAAAACAGTGACATTCAGGAAATAATACCAAATTGTCTTTATTAAGACATTCTAGATATGAAGAATAGAATGGCGTCTGCAGACGTTGATGTTTAAGTAGAAATGGATATACCTGGAGACAAAGCAATACAATAGGAACAGCACAGTTGTTTAAAGAATATCTAAGGAAGAAGGCAATATTAAAAAACAAACAATATTGTAGTTATTCTAATTCACAAGAGTGGAAGCATACAAAACATAGGGAAACTAAATTTCTAACAGCCTCCTGTCTTTAATGTACAAGAAATTCTTCAAAAAATTGGTTTAAGTGGCTCTGAGCACTATGGGACTCAACTGCAGTGGCCATCAGTCCCCTAGATCTTAGAACTACTTAAACCTAACTAACCTAAGGACATCACACACACCCATGCCCGAGGCAGGATTCGAACCTGCGACCGTAGCAGCAGCGCGGCTCCGGACTGGAGCGTCTAGAACCGCACGGCCACCGCGGCCAGCAGAAATTCTTCAAAATAGTCACCGGCTGCAAAGGAAAATATGGGCTTTCAATTAAGCAAAGAAAATGGCTGCGTTTAGAATATATCACAGACGACAAATCACAAGAAATGAACGAAATCACGAACAGGGGCAATGAGTATTAATTACCAGTTTTTCTGCGACTCATAGATTTGGGAACGGAGGAGCTGCTCGTCAAATTTATAGCAGTCGGGAGTACGGTACACACACTCCTCCCCAACGCTTTCGATGACGCTATTGGTAAAGGAAAACACGGCCGTCGGTCGGACCCCGTTAGCCCGTCAGGGCCAGAACCCAGAACTTTAACCTACTTTTATATATTGGGAGACCCAGAATCAATAAAAATATGTTGAGATAAATGGTTTTTGCGTTAAGTACTTATACTGAAGAATAAGTACCTGAATTCTACAACTACCATTAAACTTCATCGGGATAGTGGAATATTCATAATCCAAAGAAAAGACCAGCAATAAGATTAAGTACTAACAAAACTATTCTTAGCACATGAAAAACGTAGATTTAAATTAGTGACTGGGGAAATAAACAACGTGCTAATGATACATTCGCTAACTACTTCGTTTTTATTTATGTCATCGCGTTGTTTGCCACTTCTGTAAAAAATTTTCAGCAACGAATGGAAGAATATAATTGACTTATTTTGAAAAAAGACTTGAAAATCAACTACAACAAGTTTAAAGAAATAAATAATAAATAATATGAAATGGAAATATCCCCAACTAAGTCTTACGTCATATTATGAACATTAGTGTTTAGAGAAATTTAAGACTTTGACTTTCTGGACTTCAAAATAAATAAACGGAAGAGTAAAGAAATAGCTAACCTTCTTTTAGTAAATTAAATAGGACCCTCAGGACTAGGTTTTCTATTTGTCTTAAACGGAAAACTTACAACCAGTGCGTATTACCAATTTTATCTTACGGATTAAAGCGAAAGCAATCATTAAAAATTGGAGGATTGCTGACGGTACGACGTCGGAATTTTTCGTAGTGGCATCCCTCTATGCATTCCCTCGATGTTCAAGGCACGTCATGCCAGAATGAAACCTCGGGCCTTCGAAGACGTTGGCCGTCTTGTTCATGACGATCGTGAATGTCTTTAAAATCTCTAGTTTTAACTCAGATGTGACTCGCTTCAACACCGAGGGAATTTTATACGAGGGGGTGCTGAAAAGTAATTCTTCTGAATGTGTTATGTGAAAACTCTTAAAGCTTTTTAAATAAAAGAAATGCTATTAACATTCTACATCTTTATTCATAATGTTTACATATCTGCAAAATGTTCAAATGTGTGTGAATTTCTACGAGACCAAACTGCTGAGGTCATCGGTCCCTCGACTTGCAAACTACGTAAACGAACTTATATTGACTTACGGTAAGAACAACACACATACGCTCATGCCCGAGGGAGGATGCCAACCTCGGAATGGAGGGGCTGCGCAATCCGTCACATGGGGAAATAGACCGCGCGGCCACTCAGCGCGGGTCATATCTGCAGCCTTCTACCGCTAGAGAGTTCGAATTGTAACGGGTAACACGATGGCGCGTAACGTAACTATGTCGGTCCTTGAGAAAGAGCGTGCTGTAATCGCGTTTAGAATTCAAAAAGATCGTCCACGCGTCGAGGACTCTCTTCTTCAGCATGACAATGTCACACCACATACGAGTGCTGCGACATCTACAAAAATCCGACGTCTTGCATTCACTGTCATCCATCATCCCCCACACAGCTCCAACTTGGTCCCATTCGATTTTCATCTGTCTCCAGAACTTAATGAACGCCTTGGAGGACTTCAGTTTTATAGCCGCTCGTGGTCTCGCGGTAGCATTCTCGCTTCCCGATCACGAGGTCCCGGGTTCGATGGGAGGGGTCCGGGATTTTCATCTGCCCCGTCATAACTGGGTGTTGTTGTGTCGTCTTCGTCATCATCATTCATCCCCATTACGGTCGGAGGAAGGCAACGGCAAACCACCTCCATTAGGAGCTTGCCTAGTACGGCGGTGCGTGTCTCCTCCCGCATCGTTCCCCAACGCTCTGTCAAGAAGCAGGGGACTTTATTTCCATTTTCTTTCCAGTAATGAAACGGTGCAAGCAAAGTCGACGTTATGCAGCCGTCAACAAGGTCAAACATTCTACAGTGACTGCATCACCAAACTGTTCCCTCATTAGAAGAAATGTGTTCGTCGCCAGTGAGACTATGTTGAGTGCAGTTTCTCACGCATCGAAGTTCCTACTTTACACACCGCCACGTCACTCGCTACAATTCGGAGCCCTCTGGCGGTAGAGGTCTGCAAATTTTGAGACATGAAGAACAGAGATGCAGAATATTAATAACGTTTGTTTTATTGAAAAAGGCTTACGAGTTTTCACACAGAAAATTCAGAGGTATTACTTTTCAGCACGCCCTCGTATATTAGTAGGAAAAACAGGAAAGTGAACAAATGTATCTGAGAAGCAGACACGGATTGATGACGCAATTATGGGAATTAAAAAAGAAGTGGAGCTGGCTGGGACATGCGACTACAGGAATGGATGGTAGATCTACATCTGCATCTACATCAATACTCCGCAAGACACTCAACGGTGTGTGGCGGAGGGCACTTTACGTGCCACTGTCATTACCTCCCTTTTCTGTTCCAGTCGCGTATGGTTCGCGGGAAGAAAATCTGCCGGAAAGCCTCCGTGCGCCCTTGAATCTCTCTAATTTTAAATTCCTTATCTCCTCGGGAGGTATAAGTAAGGGGAAGCAATATATTCGATACCTCATCCAGAAACGCACCCTCTCGAAACCTGGCGAGCAAGCTACACCGCGATGCAGAGCGCATCTCTTGCAGAGTCTGCCACTTGAGTTTGCTAAACATCTCCGTAACGCTATCACAGTTACCAAAGAACCCTGTGACGAAACGCGCCGCCCTTCTTTGGATCTTCTGTATTTCCTCCGTCAACCCGACCTGGTACGGATCCCACACTGATGACCAATACTCAAGTATAGGTCGAACGAGTGTTTTGCGAGCCACCTCCTTTGATGATGGACTACATTTTCTAAGGACTCTCCCAATGAATCTCAACCTGGTACCCGCCTTACCAACTATTAATTTTATATGATCATTCCACTTCAAATCGTTCCGCACGCATACTCCCAGATATTTTACAGAAGTAACTGCTACCAGTGTTTGTTCCGCTATCATATAATTATACAATAATGGATCCTTCTTTCTATGTATGGACAATACAATACATTTGTCTATGTTAAGGGTCAGTTGCCACTCCCTGCACCAAGTGCCTATTCGCTGCAGATCATCCTGCATTTCGCTACAGTTTTCTAATGCTTCAACTTCTCTGTATACTACAGCATCATCCGTTAAAAGCCGCATGGAACTTCCGATACTATCTACTAGGTCATTTATATATACTGTGAAAAGCAATGGTCCCATAACACTCCCCTGTGGCACTCCAGAGGTTACTTTAACGTCTCTCCATTGATAACAACATGCTGTGTTCTGTTTGCTAAAAACTCTTCAATCCAGCCACACAGCTGGTCTGATATTCCGTAGGCTCTTACTTTGTTTATCAGGCGACAGTGCGGAACTGTATCGAACAAGGTGGTACAAGGACGTTATTTACAGGATTTTAAGAGACAGTTTAATCATGCAACGATACAATTTAAGGTGGATAGATGGAATAAAAACCATGCAGTAGTAATGTGGCTGCAAATCGCTGCAGAGCATAAGGCATGGAAAAGTCTGGAGGAGGAATCCATCAAGCGTTTCATCAAAAACTGATTACGACGAAGACGATGATAAAGATGATGACGGTGATTATGAAGATGATCGTAAAGCGATATAAGCAAAATTAAGTTACTTTTCCATTAATCGGTTCCTGCAGTGAAGCAATAGACGGGTAGGAGAAAGGTAGTTAGGTGTTATACAGGGTTGGTAAAAGAAAACGGACACGGAAACTATTTACAAAAAGACTGACCCAGAACTGTCCTTCATCAATGAACATCACAGAAGAAGCTGTATACGGCCCGTTTCGTGTCATTTTGCCACTAAGTCTTCCATTGGAGACTTTGTTGGAGGTTTTACAAAAACACTTTCAATCTGAAACTCTTATGCGAATAGTTCCGCACACGCTTTCCACGAATTGTGTTTCTTATAACACTCGACAACGAACATGCACCATTTTGAATTTCATTCGACTGGTCATCAAACACATCTGCACCTCTCACTTACTCAAACGTAATGACACAGTGAACTGATCGGGACAGAGACCGAATGACGTAGCGCAGTGATTAGTACACTAGACTCACATTCGTGAGAATGGCGGTTCAAATCCCCGTCGGGCCATCCAGAATTAGGTTTCTCGTGATTCCCATATATCGCTCCAGGCAAATGCCGGGATGGATCCTTTCTACAGATGACGGCCGATTCACTTCCCCATCTTCACCTACCCAGAGGTTGTGCTCAGACTCTAAATGACCTCGTCGTGGAAGGGACGTTAAACTCTGAACTTCCGTCCTCCCTTTGGGCATAGCATGTGGGAGATGTTCATGTGCAGACATGTAATAGCAAGCGAATGGTCCATTGAAATCACGGGACAGTTTGGTTTGGCCATCCTGTAGAAAGAGAGAGAATATGCTGAATGCATGTTTGATTAATGTCACTACTTAGGTTAACTCTCTTACAAAAGAACTGTTCACTAACAGAAACAACCCTTATTAACGTTTCGACAGATAATCTATACAGCGTTGTGTTAATACTAATACCGACGCTTAATCTTTAGAGAATAAAGAGATATTTTGGGGAAGTGCAATGACTGCATCTGGTAGATTCATTATAAAATCGATTAACAAGGGTATGGTGAGAAACTTCACCTATTTTCCAGATGAATTTGACCATTTCAGAAGGCTACTGTGGCCGAGCGGTTCTAGGCGCTTCAGTCCGAAACTGCGCTGCCGCTACGGTCGCACGTTCGAATCCTGCCTCGGGCATGGATGTGTGTGATGTCCTTAGGTTAGTTAGGTTGCAGCAGTTCTAAGTCTAGGGGACTTATAACCTCAGGTGTTAAGTCCCATAGTGTTAGAGCCATTTGGACCATTTGTGTAATTTCACTTCATTGTATAAGGCTCAAATGGTTCAAATGGCCCTGAGCACCAGTTCCATACAACTTAGAACTACTTAGGCCGAACTAAGCTAAGGATATCACACACATCGATGCCCGAGGCAGGATTGGCCCTTTGGAGCGTAGGACTTCCCAGAGAACCCTTTGCATAGTACTCGATGTCGTGTTTCGGTGCACTCTGCAAGTCATTAATACTGTGTGATAACACACGCACGTATTATTGGAAACTACGTTTATTAATGCTTCTGCATTAATAAGTCGATTCTGGTACTTATTAGTCGCGGTTGCAAGACTTAGCCGGGTGCTGTGGCCGAGCGTTCTAGGCTCTTCAGTCCGGAACCGCGCTGCTGCTACGGGCGCATGTTCGAATCCTGTCTCGGGCATCGATGTATGTGAGGTCCTTAGGTTAGTGAGGTTTAAGACGTTCTAAGTCTAGGGGACTTATAACCTCAGGTGTTAAGTCCCATAGTCCTTAGAGACATTTTCTTTTTGCAAAATTTAACTGGGTAAATTATGGTGTTCCAACGTTTGTACAACTTGGCTTCAAGCAGGCTTTACAGCGACTGCCATTACGACACCAAGGCCATATCATTTTAAACAAACAGAAGAGATTTTGGCACCTTGTCCTGAACTGCACTGCTCATAACAAGGCAAGCTACTAACTACTGCTTTTTTACACCTGAAAAAGCGGAAACTATATTAATTCAAAACGTACTGCGAACAAGTGTGTTTTTTTACAGTGTGGAGAGACATTCATTGCTGATTAATTTCAAGACCCTTTTTCCGTATCTTAAATTCTTCATCAGAATATATCAAAGCTGAATGTAAAAGCAGAAACCGTAATTTCTTTGTTCTAGTCATTTTACACACCAGGTATTTGAGTAAAATTAATTTGTACAAATTCATAATCTTAAAGTTTCAAGAGTGTATTATCTAAATTCAAATGACAAACAATAGCTTCTACCGTCTTTTAGAAAACCTTAAAGTAACGAAAGGAAGGTCAGTCCATCCTGGTTCTAGAAAACAACTTTAGCATTATTAAAACATTAATTAAATAACAGTTCCAAGTTGATGAGCAGATTTAACATTCAAAATACTTTCCTTAAGAGCGTGGCGACCGGAAATATCAAATCACAGACATCAATTTTACGAGGAATTGCTAAGGATGAGTTTAGTCACGGTTTTTTGTCCGCATCTCGTGGTCGTGCGGTAGCGTTCTCGCTTCCCACGCCCGGGTTCCCGGGTTCGATGCCCGCCGGGGTCAGGCATTGTCTCTGCCTCGTGATGACTGGGTGTTGTGTGATGTCCTTAAGCTAGTTAAGTTTAAGTACTTCTAAGTTCTAAGGGACTGATGACCATAGATGTTAAGTCCCATAGTGCTCAGTGCCATTTGAACCATTTATTTGAAGTCACGGTTCCTTTTCCAGTGGTAAATTCATCCTCTAAGTTTAGTGGAAAACATTAATTATGAAAACGATAATTCAAGGTAAGCAGTGAAGTGTCGACTAATAGTAGCTAAAAACGATGGCACAGTGTTTTGTCTACTTAGCATTTCAGAAGACGTTTGATAGCGCAACTAAAATACAGTAAGATAAATACGGGATGTCACCTAGTGAAAGACTACATAATAGTCCAACACAGTGTTCAAAGTCTTGTTACTGTTTCTTGGATTCGCGGGTCCAAATTTACACGCTACGGAAGAGAGAGAAAATCGTAGCAAGTTCACGCTACCTCAAGGGCGCGAATAGACTCTCATAGGAACAAACGACGTATGATAACTATAAAGAGAACGGTAGGGTGGTTATCAGCATAATTTTTCACAAATGACTAGAAGCAAAAACATATACCGTAAAGACTAATCTTGGACATTAAGAACACATTTTTATTTCAATGTGGCAAGAGGGTCTCGTGAAAGTGTTTGCGAATATTTTCGAAACGATATATACGTTACTGGCCATTTAAATTGCTACACCACGAAGATGACATGCTACAGACGCAAAATTTAACCGACAGGAAGACGATGCTGTGATAGGCAAATGATTAGTCTTTCAGAGCTTTCACACAATGTTGGCGCCGTTGGCGACACCTACAACTTACTGACATGAGGAATGTTTTCAACCGATTTCTCATACACAAACAGCAGTTGACCAGCGTTGCCTGGTGAAACGTTGTTGTGATGCCTCGTGTAAGGAGGAGAAATGCGTACCACCACGTATCCGACTTTGATTAAGGTCGGATTGTAGCCTATCGCGATTGCGGTTAATCGTATCGCGACATTGCTGCTCGCGTTGGTCGAGATCCAATGACTGTTAGCAGAATATGGAATCGGTGGGTTCAGGAGGGTAATACGGAACGTCATGCTGGATCCCAATGGCCTCGTATCACTAGCAGTCGAGATAACAGGTATCTTATCCGCATGGCTGTAAGGGATCGTGCAGCCACATCTCGATCCCTGAGTGAACAGATGGGGACGTTTGCAAGACAACAAACATCTGTACGAACAGTTCGACGACGTTTGCAGCAGCATGGACTATCAGCTCGGAGACCATGGCTACGGTTTCCCTTGACGCTGCGTCACAGACAGGAGCGTCTGCCATGGTGTACTTAACGACGAACCTGGGTGCACGAATGGCAAAACGTCATTTTCTCGGATGAATCCACGTTCAGTTTACAGCATCATGATGGTCTCATCCGTGTGTGGCGACATCGCGGTGAACGCACATTGGAAGCGTGTATTCGTCATCGCCATACTGGCGTATCAGCAGGCGTGATGGTATGGGGTGCCATTGGTTACACATCTCGGTCACCTCTTGATCGTATTGACGGCACTTTGAACAGTGGACGCTACATTTCAGATGAGTTACGACCCATGGCTCTACCCTTCATTCGATCCCTGCGAAATCCTACATTTCAGCACGATAATGCACGACCGCATGTTGCAGGTCCCATACGGGCCTTTCTGGATACAGAAAATGTTCGACTGCTGCCCTGGCCAGCACATTCTCCAGATCTCTTACCAATTGAAAACGTTTGGTCAATGGTGGCCGAGCAACTGGCTCGTAACAATACACCAGGCACTACTCTTGATGATCTGTGGTATCGTGTTGAAGCTGCATGGTCACATGTACCTGTACACGCCATCCAAGCTCTTTTTGACTCAATGCCCAGGTGTATCAAGGCCGTAATTACGGCCAGAGGTGGTTGTTCAGGGTACTGATTTCTCAGCATCTATGCACCCAAATTGCGTGAAAATGTAATCATATGTCAATTATGATACTTCCTGGCAGATTAAAACTGTGTACCGGACCGATACTCGAACTCGGGACATTTGCCTTTCTCGGGCAAGCGCTCTACTATCTGAGCTACCCAAGCAGGACTCACGCCCCGTCCTCACAGCTTTACTTCCGCCAGTACCTCGTCTCATTCTGGAAACATGTTAGTTATAGTATAATATATTTGTTCAATGAATACCCGTTTATCATCTGCATTTCTTTCTGGTGTAGCTATTGTAATTAGTCACTAGTGTATAATCGACATACTGTTTTCATATACACTGAAGCGCCAAAGAAACGGGTATAGGAATGCGTTTTCGAATACAGAGATGCATAAATAGGCAGAATACGGCGCTGCAGGCTTCAACGCCTGTGTAAGACAACAAGTGTTTGGTAGAGTTGTTAGACCGGTTGCTGCTCTAACAATGGCAGGTTATCAAGATTTAAGTGAGTTTGAACGTGGTGCTACAGTCAGCGCACGAGCGATGGGACACAGCATCTCTTAGGTAGTGATGTAGTGGGGAGTTCTTCGTACGACCATTCCATAAGTGTACCATGAATATTAGGAAAACATCAGATCTTCGACATCGCTACGACCGAAAAAATATCCTGCAAGAACTGTACCAACGAAGACTGAAGAGAATCGTTCAGCGTGACAGAAAAGCACCACTTCCACAAATTGCTGCAGATTTAAATGCCGGGCCATTAATAAGTGTCAGTGTGCGATACATTCAACGAAACATCATCGATATAGGATTTCATAGCCGAAGGCCCACTCTTGTACTCTTGATGACTCCACAATACAAAGCTTTACTCCTCGTCTGGGCCCGTCAACACCGATATTGGACTGTTGGTGACTGGAAACATATTGCCTGCTCGGACGAATCTCTTTTCTAACTGTATCGAGCGGATTGACGTGTACGGGTATGGAGACAACGTCATGAATCCATGGACCCTGCATGTGAGCAGGGGGCTGTTCAAGCTGGTAGACGCTCTGTAATGGTGTGGGGCGTGTGCAGGGGGAGTGATATGGGACCCCTGATACGTCTACATATGACTCTGACAGGTGACACGTACGAAAGCATCCTGTCTGATCACCTGCATCCATTCATATCCATTGTGCATTCCGACGGACTTGCGCAATTCCGGCAGGACAATGTGACACCCCATACGTTCAGAATTGCTGCAGAATGGCTCAAGGCACACTCTTCTGAGTTTAAACAGTTCCGCTGGCCACAAAACATGACATTATTGAGGATATCTGAGATGCGTTGCAACATGCTGTCCAGAAGAGTTCTCAAACCCCTCATACTCTTGCGGATTTATGGGCAGCCCTGAAAGATTTATGGTGTCAGTTCCCTCCAGCACTACTTCAGACATTAGTCGAGTCTATGCCACGTCGTACTGCGGTACTTCTGCGTGCTCGAAGGAGCCTACACGATATTAAGCAGTTTTACCTGTTTCTTTGACTCTTCACTGTAATAAAACCACATACGGATTCTAGTAGTAAGGGAAATCAAGTTCAACAGCTTGATGTGAATATTTTTTTTACAACTAACCAGTGAACGGAGATGATTTTAATATATTCTCGAGGCTATAAAATTGTAACAATACGAAGACAGCATGCAACTAACGTCAGACTGACATGAGGTGTAGTACATGCTTCGATATGCAACTGGTAAGTATTTTAGGAAAACCGCAGAATGTAGGGGGGAGGAGCAACGCCAACTACATTCTGCGATGGGAATAGTACACAGCGGTTTTTTCATTCAGGAATAGCATCAGAATGTTGCTTGTTTCTGGGAAGATTGGGTTATGCTTTGTATGAGGAGAAATGTATACCAGCACGTATCGGAATTTGACGACAGGGTAGTGGCAATCGAGAATGTGGTTTATCGTCCTGCGATACTGCTACTCGCGGTATTCGATATGGCACCACTACGTCAAGTCTGTGAACTCAGTGGACTCTGTGGGCCGTATTAGACACCATGAAGGATCTCAGCACTAGCTCACGCGAGGACAGGTAATGTTCATTTGGTCATGCGAGGATCGTACACATTCTTTACGGACCTTTAGTCTGAAAATGAGCCTATTTGTGGCAAGACGAGTATTAACTCGGGCACTTCGACGTCGTCTGGGTGCACCGCGGACGGTCATTATTTTCGTCATCATTGCGGCTTCCCTTGACATTGCAAGAGTGAGACTTGTCGATCTTCCAACAACATCATGGACACTGAAGCGGCACCAAATTGTCTTTTCAGAAGAGTCCGGACAATGGATATATAAGCGTGTGGAGGCTCCCAGGAAACCTACCATTGTCGGACTGCATTCGTCATCGTCATATGGGCCCTGCACTTGGCATAATGATAATGGCTTGGTAATTAGGACTCAAACTGACACCTATCTTCGGGCACTCCGTGACGTTATATTTTAACAAGATAACGCAAGGCATCATGTGCTGTCCTGTTCTTCTTCAATACAGGGGATGTTACATTGTTGCCACGACATCTGGTCGTGGGTTGCTGAGCGACTGGCATACCACAAACTACAAGTCGCTACGGTTCAAGAACTATGGCACAGAGTTGAAGGATGGCAGCTGTATCTGTCATCCACGCTCCCATAAGAATTGCAGCCAACGTAGTTCCTACAGGTTCCTGCTCTGAGTACTAGTCTTCGCACCTAGTATCTCCTTACAGCACCTACAAATTAAACTACATATTCTTCCTTCTATGCTTTATGCAAGCAATTAGTGAAATTTCGTTATTGGCTATCCTTCCTAATGTTGCTACTTTATTGGCCAGCAGCGTACTGTGCAAATGTTTTGTTGGGTTCCTTTATAAAAAGTGCAAGAAATATCATCATTTCACTATTCAAACATAATGAAAAACAAACTTGTAAGGTAACTGATGGGGATAACAGCAATCATTAAAATTGAGAGAAAAACAGCATTATTTAGCATGGGCAGACTATCAGATGTGAATAAAATTTCCTGGCAGAGAATAGCCTCCATTAAAATCCAGGAGAATGTCGACCCAGTTTTCATCTCAAAAAGTGTTGGTTAGACCACGTCACCGAGTTGCAAGTGATAGGCTCACAAACCTGAGGCAGTGCTTGATAGAGAGTTGAGGGGAATGTCACAAAACAAACTGACCCCGATTCAATGAGGAACTGATTCTGATACAGCGTTCTTGGAAACGCCGGTGGCAGTGTCAGTGCCCCTAGAATATTGTGACTCCATTAAAAACAGGATATCACCAGTTCATGTCACATCTCGGCGAGAGCAGAAGATTTGAAATATACCATTAAACTCATGCCCTTGCGATATTATACATTTCTCTACTTAATCGCCTTTGAACTGGCTGTAAGAATACGGAAGTTCAAAATTTGTCCCCCTACCCAAAGTGGCTAGTGCACACAATGTGACTATGTGTACGAATTACACAGAGAGCGGTCAGTTATTTCACAGTTGATGTCCACTGTACAGTACTGGACAATATGACTTGCTTTCACTTTGCAAGACGCTTGTCAGAGCCTTAGCATTTAATTAAGACCATTTGCCATAAGTGCGGTGTTTAGGAGATTTACAGCCTCTCTTCTCCCTGCCACTCAAAGCTAGGTTAATGTTTCACGTCCCGTCGAAGATGAGGTCGAAACAGACGGAAAACTAGCTCGGAACGATGATGGAAGTTGTAGGAAATAGGCCGTGGCCCTTCAAAGAAACCATCCCGTCAGTCGATATAACCGAATCCGGGAAAACACAGAATACTTAAATCACGATGGCTGGATTTGAATCAGCTTCCAATCGACTACTACTACAGCGTGTTACCATTCCGCCATCTAAGATGTTACTGCCTTCCAAGTAGCGACTGAAAACTTCGTCCGTTATAAGAATTTTTGTCAGATACTTGCGAGAAGACAGCTTGAACACAAATGTATGTTAGTTACCTAGGCTACGGAGAAGGGTGTTCACAAATTTAAGGGAAAAGGCCGGAAAATGTACCTCTAGCCTCATTTTTAGTGAACTGCCTTTCAGTAACGCCAGAAATGATACAATTGATAAACAATGATGTATCAGTGATGTAAAAAGCAGCGAAGATCATTATTATAACTTGTTAGAAACCACGGGCACAGGAAAGCCGGTTCACAGCAAACGCTGCGATGAGAAGTTGTGAAAATCCCGCAGACGATATACTTGGAATTACGATGGAGTCCTGTTGCTTTGCAATAATAGAGATGAAAGCAGATTCTAAATGGAGTCCGGACCTCGAGCGCCAACGAAAGCGAGGTTTAATTTCGATTGCCAAACAGCGGTGAATAATGTCCTTGTTACAAATTTCAGTTTCGTTGCTGTAAGCCGACACCCGGCTGTCTTGGAATGTGAACAGATGTGTGTTCTTGTGGACATCCCCCTCACTGCTAACGTCCTGAAAATCTGACAGGTCTTCTGTTGTAACCGTCACAGCCTATGTCCTGCACCGGGCAGGAGGTAGCGGCGAACACCACTAGCTTGCTGGATAATTTTCCCATTAATATTGCCATTCGGCGACCAATAACGCGTGTCGTTATATGCATGCCAACGGCCCGTACAAATCGATGCCGGAATCTAATAAATTCCATCACATTGTTCGTCCCGAATACCGTCACCTATTTAACTGACAGATTCCGCGCAAGGGTTTTTCCGCCCACAGGATCTGCCACACTGAATTTTACTGATACTATTAATAAAGAATTATGAGCCGTTTAGCTCTAATTATGAAAGAGGAGTCATTAATGTGAACCCAGCTAATTTTATGTTTTTTGTCTTTTTTCCAAATTAAGTGAGAAAATGTGCAAAATAAGTAATTAGTGGTTATTTAACCTTGCTCCTTTACCTACGAGTCAACTTCATGGCCACCAGATTATTTATGTTCTGGGAAGTTTCATTATAAATTGAGATTTATATATACGTGCACAAACTGCTCATGTAGATAATCCTTCCGACTACGTATCCACTGTTGCATAGCACAAATTTCTTATACTATAAGGTTCATCTAATTTTCAACATACTGCTATAGCACAAAATCTGAAACGCTTCGATTCTTTTCTTTTCCGGTTTTCCCACAGTGCATGAACGATCCTGCTGCCACCAACGAACATTTCGTGTAAGGACCCCGAACATGACATAAGAGAAATTTGGGCTCGTACTGAACTGTATAGATAGTCATTCTTCCCTCGTCTTATTTGCTTGTGGAGAAGGAAACGAAGAGACGTCTAGTGGTACAAGGCAGTCTCAGACACGCAACATACATCTATATCTACATCTACATTTATACTCCGCAAGCCACCCAACGGTGTGTGGCGGAGGGCACTTTACGTGGCACTCTCATTACCTCCCTTTCCTGATCCAGTCGCGTACGGTTCGCGGGAAGAACGACTGCCGGAAAGCCTCCGTGCGCGCTCGAATCTCTCTAATTTTACATTCGTGATCTCCTCGGGACGTATAAAAAGGGGGAAGCAATATATTCGATACCTCGTGCAGAAACACACGCTCCCGAAACCTGGAGAGGAAACTACACCGCGATGCAGAGCGCCCCTCTTACAGAGTCTGCCACTTGAGTTTGCTAAACATCTCCGTAACGCTATCACGCTTACCAAATAACCCTGTGACGAAACGCCCCGCTCTTCTTTGGATCTTCTCTATCTCCTCTGTCAACCCGACCTGGTACGGATGCCACACTGATGAGCAATACTCAAGTATAGTTCGAAGGAGTGTTTTGTAAGCCATCTCCTTTGTTGATGGACTACATTTTGTAAGGACTCTCCCAATGAATCTCAACCTGGTACCCGCCTTACCAACATTTAATTTTATATGATCATTTCACTTCAAATCGTTCCACAGGCATACTCCCAGATATTTTACAGAAGTAGCTGCTACCAGTGTTTGTTCCGCTACCTGCCGGCCGCGGTGGTCTCGCGGTTCTAGGCGCGCAGTCCGGAACCGTGCGATTGCTACGGTCGCAGGTTCGAATCCTGCCTCGGGCATGGATGTGTGTGATGTCCTTAGGTTAGTTAGGTTTAAGTAGTTCTAAGTTCTAGGGGACTGATAACCACAGCAGTTGAGTCCCATAGTGCTCAGAGCCATTTGAACCATTTTGTTCCGCTACCACATAATCATACAACAAAGGATCCTTCTTTCTATGTATTCGCAATACATTACATTTGTCTGTGTTCAGGGTCATTTGCCACTCCCTGCACCAAGTGCCTATCCGCTGCAGATCTTCCTGCATTTCACTGCAATTTTCTAATGCTGCAACTTCTCTGTATACTACAGCATCATCTGCGAAAAGCCCCATGGAACATCCGACACTATCTACTCATACATACATGGCTTGATAAGTATATCTGTAGATGTGTATGTAGATGATTCACTATCATGCAACGCTATGCTCAGACGTATATTCTCAGAAATTTCTTCCTCAAATGAAGGCTGATGTTTCTACACGTAGCGATTTATTTGTTGTGCATTGCTGTTTCAAAGTTTATTGCAGATTGCGAATCGATATCCCCTCATGTATTTATGGAGACAGTCAAGCATTTCGTGTAGGCACCACATGAGTGTATCAGGAATGTCTTCTGTTCCTTTTACGAACTAAACATCATCAGAACTAAAAATCAAACAGCGCATGCGCATTATATGAATGAGGCACAAAACAGTCCTCTGTGCTATTGTTATTACGTTTTCTATCTAAAAAGCCCTCCCCCCATGAACCATGGACCTTGCCGTTGGTGGGGAGGCTTGCGTGCCTCAGCGACACAGATGGCCGTACCGTAGGTGCAACCACAACGGAGGGGTATCTGTTGAGAGGCCAGACAAACGTGTGGTTCCTGAAGAGGGGCAGCAGCCTTTTCAGTAGTTGCAGGGGCAACAGTCTGGATGATTGACTGATCTGGCCTTGCAACATTAACCAAAACGGCCTTGCTGTGCTGGTACTGCGAACGGCTGAAAGCAAGGGGAAACTACAGCCGTAATTTTTCCCGAGGACATGCAGCTTTACTGTATGATTAAATGATGATGGCATCCTCTTGGGTAAAATATTCCGGAGGTAAAATAGTCCCCCATTCGGATCTCCGGGCGGGGACTACTCAGGAGGATGTCGTTATCAGGAGAAAGAAAACTGGCGTTCTACGGATCGGAGCGTGGAATGTCACATCCCTTAATCGGGCAGGTAGGTTAGAAAATTTAAAAAGGGAAATGGATAGGTTAAAGTTAGATATAGTGGGAATTAGTGAAGTTCGGTGGCAGGAGGAACAAGACTTCTGGTCAGGTGACTACAGGGTTATAAACACAAAATCAAATAGGGGTAATGCAGGAGTAGGTTTAATAATGAATAGGAAAATAGGAATGCGGGTAAGCTACTACAAACAGCATAGTGAACGCATTATTGTGGCCAAGATAGATACGAAGCCCACACCTACTACAGTAGTACAAGTTTATATGCCAACTAGCTCTGCAGATGATGAAGAAATTGAAGAAATGTACGATGAAATAAAAGAAATTATTCAGATAGTGAAGGGAGACGAAAATTTAATAGTAATGGGTGACTGGAATTCAAGTGTAGGAAAAGGGAGAGAAGGAAACATAGTAGGTGAATATGGATTGGGGCTAAGAAATGAAAGAGGAAGCCGCCTAGTAGAATTTTGCACAGAGCACAACTTAATCATAGCTAACACTTGGTTTAAGAATCATGAAATAAGGTTGTATACGTGGAACAACCCTGGAGATACTAAAAGGTATCAGATAGATTATATAATGGTAAGACAGAGATTTAGGAACCAGGTTTTAAGTTGTAAGACATTTCCAGGGGCAGATGTGGACTCTGACCACAATCTATTGGTTATGACCTGTAGATTAAAACTGAAGAAACTTCAAAAAGGTGGGAAATTAAGGAGATGGGACCTGGATAAACTGAAAGAACCAGAGGTTGTACAGAGTTTCAGAGAGAGCATAAGGGAACAATTGACAGGAATAGGGGAAAGAAATACAGTAGAAGAAGAATGGGTAGCTCTGAGGGATGTAGTAGTGAAGGCAGCAGAGGATAAAGTAGGTACAAAGACGAGGGCTGCTAGAAATCCTTGGGTAACAGAAGAAATATTGAATTTAATTGATGTAAGGAGAAAATATAAAAATGCAGTAAATGAAGCAGGCAAAAAGGAATACAAACGTCTCAAAAATGAGATCGACAGGAAGTGCAAAATGGCTAAACAGGGATGGCTAGAGGACAAATGTAAGGATGTAGAAGCTTATCTCACTAGGGGTAAGATAGATACTGCCTACAGGAAAATTAAAGAGACCTTTGGAGAGAAGAGAACCACGTGTATGAATATCAAGAGCTCAGATGGCAGCCCAGTTCTAAGCAAAGAAGGGAAGGCAGAAAGGTGGAAGGAGTATATAGAAGGTTTATACAAGGGCGATGTACTTGAGGACAATATTATGGAAATAGAAGAGGATGTAGATGAAGACGAAATGGGAGATACGATACTGCGTGAAGAGTTTGACAGAGCACTGAAAGACCTGAGTCGAAACAAGGCCCCCGGAGTAGACAACATTCCATTAGAACTACTGACGGCCTTCAGAGAGCCAGTCATGACAAAAACTCTACCAGCTGGTGAGCAAGATGTATGAGACAGGCGAAATACCCTCAGACTTCAAGAAGAATATAATAATTCCAATCCCAAAGAAAGCAGGTGCTGACAGATGTGAAAATTACCGAACTATCAGTTTAATAAGCCACGGCTGCAAAATACTAACGCGAATTCTTTACAGACGAATGGAAAAACTGGTAGATGCAGACCTCGGGGAGGATCAGTTTGGATTCCGTCGAAATGTTGGAACACGTGAGGCAATACTGACCTTACGACTTATCTTAGAAGAAAGATTAAGAAAAGGCAAACCTACGTTTCTAGCATTTGTAGACTTAGAGAAAGCTTTTGACAATGTTGACTGGAATACTCTTTTTCAAATTCTAAAGGTGGCAGGGGTAAAATACAGGGAGCGAAAGGCTATTTACAATTTGTACAGAAACCAGATGGCAGTCATAAGAGTCGAGGGGCATGAAAGGGAAGCAGTGGTTGGGAAAGGAGTGAGACAGGGTTGTAGCCTCTCCCCGATGTTATTCAATCTGTATATTGAGCAAGCAGTAAAGGAAACCAAAGAAAAATTTGGAGTAGGTATTAAAATTCATGGAGACGAAGTAAAAACTTTGAGGTTCGCCGATGACATTGTAATTCTGTCAGAGACGGCAAAGGTCTTGGAAGAGCAGTTGAACGGAATGGACAGTGTCTTGAAAGGAGGATATAAGATTAACATTAACAAAAGCAAAACGAGGATAATGGAATGTAGTCAAATTAAATCGGGTGATGCTGAGGGAATTAGATTAGGAAATGAGACACTTAAAGTAGTAAAGGAGTTTTGCTATTTAGGAAGTAAAATAACTGATGATGGTCGAAGTAGAGAGGATATAAAATGTAGACTGGCAATGGCAAGGAAAGCGTTTCTGAAGAAGAGAAATTTGTTAACATCGAATATAGATTTATGTATCAGGAAGTCGTTTCTGAAAGTATTTGTTTGGAGTGTAGCCATGTATGGAAGTGAAACATGGACGATAACTAGTTTGGACAAGAAGAGAATAGAAGCTTTCGAAATGTGGTGCTACAGAAGAATACTGAAGATAAGGTGGATAGATCACGTAACTAATGAGGAGGTATTGAATAGGATTGGGGAGAAGAGAAGTTTGTGGCACAACTTGACTAGAAGAAGGGATCGGTTGGTAGGACATGTTTTCAGGCACCAAGGGATCACAAATTTAGCATTGGAGGGCAGCGTGGAGGGTAAAAATCGTAGAGGGAGACCGAGAGATGAGTACACTAAGCAGATTCAGAAGGATGTAGGTTGCAGTAGGTACTGGGAGATGAAGCAGCTTGCACAGGATAGAGTAGCATGGAGAGCTGCATCAAACCAGTCTCAGGACTGAAGACAACAACAACAACATCTAAAAAGCTCTGTTTGCCCGTTGTTGTGATACCAAATATGACTTTTCTACCTCATTCATTTAGGTCCGTCAAATAGTATTCTTAACTTGTTGGACAGTAGCTACGTATTCAGCTGAGAGTGCGACCGTACAGGTATGAAAATCCTTGTCGTTAATCATCAGCTGCAGCCTGATTAAGGAAATCGCCGCAAAGCCGTCCTATAAATTTTAGAATCTCCATGATGCTGTGTGCATCCGTGGGAGGAATCTCTTCCGTAATAATGCACGCCATTATGCACGATTTTCTGCGATTCCCGAAACAAGGCTTGGCGGCTTGCTGCAAATTGCGCCGCGCGGGAAACTGGCCCCCCGAGGCAGCGCCTGCATAATAAAAGGCCGCCGAACGAACGCCGAGCGCGCCTGCCGACTCGGCGCACCGCAGAAAAACTTCTCCCCTGTCAGTCCGCCCGTCTTCCAACCACGTGACTGATAATCTTAAAGCGGCGCCCACTAGGACAAGTTTCATTCCACTGTTCCTCCTCCGGCGGCTCGCCCTCTGTTCCACAACTTTATGACGGCTTCCGTGAAATGAAGCGTAGCGACAGACGTACAAAAGTTAACCTCCATCTCACAAAATGCCTTTTCATGTGAAACGAGTCCGACAGACGTGTGCAGTAGCATAGGTAGCTATCTAAAGTGCTCCGAAACATAATACAATTCGGTTTCGCTTGTTCTGGAACCCACTGCAAGTATTATGAAGACGGAGTTGTTTTCCTAACTGTTGACAATTTTTTTGGAAAGTACCTTCGCTTGAAACTTAATCATATGACACAAGGAAGGAGGACCTGGGTATAGCGATAAGTCGATGATGAGGTCCAAAGAGACGGCGGTGGAACTGGGGAAGGTATAAACCCCTTGACTCCTTTTCGAAGGAATCTAAATCAGAGGTGTGTTTGAACCGCCGTTTTACCAGTGTTTTAACCATTGCGCTATCTCGTTTCGTTCAAACATACTCTTATATGACATATACCTTGCGTTCAGTACTAGTGAAAAATTTCTGTTCAGTCCAAATCGGGACTCAGACCCAAAGGTTTTCCTTTCACGCTTACACTTTTGCTGGATGCCCCGTCTGCGCACTTTTCATGGATATAACTCTTCAGAGACTGACCCAGCACTCGCTAAAACTAAAATTCCAGGGAGAAAAGATGCAGCGAACAGTTGCTGCAGCGTCTGCTTCGCTAAAAAATAAATGGTTCAAATGGCTCTGAGCACTATGGGACTTAACTTCTGAGGTCATCTGTCCCCTAGAACTTAGAACTACTTAAACCTGACTAACCCAAGGACATCACACACAGCCATGTCCGAGGCAGGATTCGAACCTGCGACCGTAGCAGTCGCGCGGTGCCAGACTGTAGCGCCTAGAACCACTCTGCCACCCCGGCCGAGTCTTCGCTAAAGGAGTAACATCCACGGAGCTCTAAACAAGTCAGATACTCCACTCTGTCCTTTCCAAAAAGCACTTGGGCAACACTGCTGTGAGAGCCTGTTATAAGCATCTACTCACATTCTCCGTAAGCCACTTTACTGTCAGTGGTGTAGGGTACTTTGGGTCGCACTATGCTCTCCACAATTTCCTGCTTCAAAATTATCCGAATTTTGGCCATATTAAACCACGCTAAATGCAATCAAGAGCAGGTTTCTTTTTTTTCTTAATGTCCATATCACTTTCGTTCTCTGAGAATGGGTTGTTTTCCGCTCTTCAGACCAATTTGTTCCAGGCTCTTACTGATTTTCTGCCAGGCCAGCTAACCGGTCGTTAACCACCTTTCTCTCTCTCTTTTTTGAAAACATTAGAAGGTTGACACATAACGCCGTAATATAGGTTCAACTAAGGAAAACCACGTTGAAAACTTGAAAACAACAAGCCATGCCTGAGCAATGGTGCTGTGCTCTTACGGCTCTTACATTTTTTTCATGTTTCAACGTGGGTTTTCATTATTTAAGCCTGTATTACGGAGTTAAATGTCAATTTTCTTATGTTTTGAAGTCAGCAATGCCGTATACTTTCCTGGTTAAATAGCGCGTGTGCCATGTCAAATTGTAACAATTCCTACAACTACTTTCATGCATTCGTTCTACTTAAAGTCGCTTTGGTTTTTCCATATATTATACGACTGTTATTGTCGCTAGTGCCCTATTGCCAGTAGTATAATCGAACAGTCACTGTTGTTTCCAGCTCTTATTCTAAAGATATTAAATTTATCTACGTTGGCCATCAACAACAACCAGTCACTACAATAAGCGTTGATGGTCTTCAGAGCTTTCTGCATATTGATACAGTATTATTCCTTCGCATCTTCCCTATATATGACAGTGTCAATCGCTGACAGCCATATGGAGCTTTGGCCGTCATCTACTACATCATTCATACAAATCGTGATTAGTAAAGACACTATCACATTCCCTTTCGGTACGCGTCTGTCAATTCTACAACGTTTAGAATGACGTGTTAACTTCTGTCTATTGGGAACTGCTGAATCTATATGAAAAGCAGATCCCATGTTACATAAGCATGAAAAAAATTTGGAGTGAGTTCCTATGGAACCAAACTGCTGAGGTCATCAGTACGTAGACTTTATGCTAATCGCAACACACACAGCCATACCCGAGAGAGGACTCGAACCTCCGACGGGAGGAGCGTCGCGAACCGTGGTAAGGCGCCCAAACCACGGGGGGTGGGATGTTTTATGATTTACACGATACAGAGTGGCTAGTGACAAGAAAGAGTTACAGTCGCTCTGCGAGGCTTACACTGATAAATTAACAGGCAAGAATGCTGCTCGTATTTGGTATCTGCGTTCTGTTACTGATTCGGAGCGAAATTATTAACTTGTCACATATGCTCTTTTATGTACAGTAGTTTGCCTCATAGATCTCTGAAAATTCCGCAGTACCTCGTCTGAGGATCAGATCGCAACGGCTTTAGTGGAAATACTTCGCAATACAATCGGATTCTCCGATGGACTACTTCTCTCGATATGAATGTTTTCAGATAGTGGTAAAATATGACATTTATGGTCACGGCTACTTTTTCAGTTTCACTTATTTACTCTCACGCAAGAACATGGTAGTTATTAGAGTTAACCAAAGGAGTAGCATCGTAAATGCAGTCATTCCCGCAGACTGCCTGTAGTTGGCCACATAATACTGTCGAAACCGTAAACAGTCGTTCTGCCCTAAGGGCTCAGTCAAGCAAATTCTTCGACGCTGCTTGTCGGGAGAAAATCTGGAATCTGTAATTCTGTTAGTGAGTGTCAATATCAGTAATTAAACTCTTTCTTACACATTGACTGCAATCGAAATGTAATTATTTCAAATATTTGCCACGAATCAAGACTACGATAATGTGCATTAAAATAACTCTACCACATTTAATATAACTATGTGAGGTAACACTCCTTTTTATGAAGGAATTTACTTGCATGGTTCATAATCTACCACAGCTACTTTATCAGGTGCTATCTTTTTCTGATCACATGGAGAAACAATTATCCAGGGTAATGGATGAGTTGAACTTCGTGCTGATTCTAGAGGTACTTTCATGGTGTAAACCCTGCTCATTTGCCTGGTACAGACCCGTGGAATTAGCAGTCGTGTGATTTGGTTTCAAGCAGCCTAAGTACAGGCGCTACGAGCTGGTAACGAAGAATTAATGAAGCACCTTTCAAAGACTCCAAGTGTTTAGCATTGGTACTTTGACATTACACATAATAATCACGAGCGCGGTCAGGGAAATAATATTTTCTATTCCCCGTTATAATAAAACTGCCTATAGTGGGATAGAATACACCAATCGATCATGTGTAATATGAAATGACTGACTCCCAAGTTGAAGACTCAAAACCCAGAAATCCAATATTAAATAGCTATACGAAAATGAACAAACGTCCATTGATAGTAACCGGGCCGCACGGTCTACGACGCTGCAGTCATGGTCTGTACGGCTGGTCCCGGCGGAGGTTCGAGTCCTCCCTCGGGCATGGGTGTGTGTGTGTTTGTCCTTACGATAATTTAGGTTACCTAGTGTGTACCTACGTTCTGTATATTAAATTAAAAAAAACTACCAGTTACCAACTGTTCGTCTAAAATTGTGAGCCATATGTTTGTGACTATTACAGAGCCATCTATCGCAAAGCGAAAAAAGTGGTCCAATTCAAGCATTCATATTTCTTTACGTACTACACGAATATGTAATAAAAATGGGGGTTTCTATTTAAAAAACCGCAGTTGATATCAGTTTGAGCTATGGCAGCGCCATCTAGCGGGTCAACCATAGCGCCATCTGGTTTCCCCCTTCAAAAAACTACAAAGAACGAAACTTGTCTTGCTTGGTTTGACGCTTATTTCGAGAGATATTTGACCCGGTCACGATCAATGGACCACCCTTTATATAATGTATTTTATGTAATTGCTATGATTATCACAGATCTCTTAGAAAGATAGGCAATGATCAACAATTATTTGTATTTTGTTTTTGTAATGTACGTTTCAAAGATGATTTTGCTGAACTGGTCAATATATGACAGTATTTTCTTTGTTACATGTTGTTATGGGTAAATCTTTGTTCTCGTTCATTACGAGTATGGAGTACGAGTTATGTATATGTTGAAGTAGTAGGGAGGTTGAATGTACTTGTATCGTAAAGTGAAGTAACTAAAAATAAATCTATTCGACACAGACACTCAACCAGTGTTCGTATTATGTAAGAAAGTGAAACCGAAGATCCCCTAGATCAGTGTATGAAGTTGCATTTCAGAATCTAACTTGCAAATGGAGTATGAGCCTACAGCTTTCGACAACAGCGAAGAAAAATTACCATTCCTACCTCTCTTCGCAGTTTATCACTGTCTCAGCGTGCCAAGTGCTGTGACACTGTGACTAGTTGCCCAAATTTAAACTTAGTTCAGAATTAATGAATCGACTTAGGGTTACATGAGGGTGGTGACTGTTGGACTCCATACGACACTGAAATAGGAACGCATTTCTTCAGATAAAAATCACTATTATATTTACATCTACCACGGATGTGATGTCACGTGATTGAAGCAGATCTTTTCACTCAGACAAATAGAAAACAATTTAAACTGAAACAAGATATCGGTAAGGTTTTCCGTCGTTCCCCTTAGACGATCAGTTCTGTTAACGTTAACTAGTACAACTTACAGCTGTGAAGACAACAGCCTGACACAGTATATTACCGACATGCTACGGAAATAAAAGAATGTCTCTAGTGTCCATAAATGAACGTTTACAATGTCTGCAAGAATTATTGTTTCTGGCACGTTCAGTGAAAAGGCCCACAAAATGCCGCCCTCATTTTATCATATTCAACCTTCTCCCAACGACAAGACAGGGACGTAATGCGATTAAAGTATTAAACACGCACATCAAAGACCACCAAGATAGCATTCATGAGTATTTAAAATACGACAGTAATTCAGTTATTACTCAAAGGCAGGAAAAATGTAAACGAGGAAAGTGAGCTCGCTCCAAGTTTGCATCCAGCACAAGCGTAAAGTGTTTGCGGTGATACGAGCGTCAAACGTTTTCGGCGATCTGATAGTGCCTGCACTCCATCCTGTAGCAGCATCTCTGCAATCTCAAATAAGTACCAATGTTACAGGTATCTATCATTTTAGTAACGTTTTTGAGGCCTTGTTATAAACGGCACAATTTCCTTTTTATACTGAATAATGTACAGAAGTTTTGTGCTTAAGTTAGCACCACGGCCAAGTTCGTTGTACATTCTGAAGTGTAGATATTTTATATCTGCGTTCCTAAAATATAGAGTCGTCCTGCTGAGCGTCTAAAGGCCTTTAAACCCTAGATCGTAATTTTACAATTAATACGTACTCCAGTGTACACAACGCTAATGTACGTACCTTCAACAACACTGAAAAAAGATTTTGTTCGGGGTTTGAATGTATAGTGTGAAGGCACTAAGATAGCAAAGAGGTCTTACGATCGGTGGTAAAGTACAGCGTGTCTGTCTAAAAGATATGATGATTTTAAGTGGAATTACTAATGGAGACGAAACCGAGATCCACAGGGTTAATCAGCTGCCCATACCTACAGGCTTTATACAACCTGCAACACGTTCAAAAACAACGCGCAATAGTTTCATATTCTCTCACTCGCTAAGCGCAAACTTTTAGTCCTACAGAAAAATTAACAGAACCTTTTTGTAGAAAATTTATAGTTAAATTTTGTACTGCGATACGTTCTCCCTCGAGGCCACGGTTTTAGAGTTATTCACGAAAACGTCCCTGAAGGTCATTTGCATATTTTTCTTGAATAATTCGGAAACTACGGTCTCCGGTGAAAACGTATCCCAGCACAAAATGTAACAATATTAAATTTCCTACAAAAAGATCCTGTTCATTTCTTTCTTTCGGACTAATAGTTTGCGCGCAGCGAGCTAGAGAATATGAAAATCTAGTGCGTGTTATTTTAAGGCGTTGCGGGTTGCATAAAGACCTTAGGTAAGGAGCCTGAATGACCCTGTATACTGAGTGAAAACTCGACAGAAATACTACATAGAAATGAATGTATAGCAACGAGTCAGGAACAGCCTGTATATGGTACCTTTGTGCAATCTATCATGCTTAACGTCACTGGGTTACAGTGCTTTTAGTTGTACGGATGATACTTGGTGCCAAAAAAACATTCCCGAAATAATGACTTGAATTCCATACGCATGCGAGTTTAGAATATACGTAAATATTTATTACCACGCTCCTGTGTGTTCCGTTGTCCACAAGAAGTCGTGATGGTTTTTTCGAACCGATCGCATTTGCTTTATGAATATCCTGCGCTCTCACTAACACTTCATCGATAGTGATTTGCTACAAATTCACTGCTCTGCGCGGTAGCACTTACACGATATGAGGCAGTTAACGTATCCCATCAAACAGATTGTTTAAGCGTTACGAATATCCCTCTTGTAGGAATGCATGGTTTCGCGGCGATATGAATTAACAAAATTTTCTCGCGGTTCCAGCCGCATCAGGTGGTTAAAATCCAAGGAGCTTTCGACCGAGCTCTGCCCGGTCATAGTCAAGTGGAAAGACTGACTGCTGTGTCACCGTGGCAGCGTCGTTATATAGCTGCACTGCTGCCTGTGACGTCACTGGTGCTCTCTTCCTAACCATGTACTATACTTTTTAAACAATTTCCACATGACGCACGAAGAACATTTCATTGAAAATTTAGACATATAGTTATTAATGTCGACTGAATTTGGAATATCCCAAGCGTGTACCACCGGCAATTATCGTGTTTTATAGTATGCCACCAACATGTATCCTGTGTTCCGTATTCGTCTTGTTTATTCGTTTTCGTATACTCTGATCATAAGTCATATTTTATGTCGAATCACTTCTTTGTTAATCCTATATCATATCATACAAAGGTAAGACTTAAATTATGTCGAATCACTTCTTTGTTAATCCTATATCATATCATACCAAGGTAAGACTTAAATAATGTATACCCAACGAATTATCAAAACCAAATGTGATTGACACTTCCTGTGATTAGCTTGCTGTATGGACAAGTTTTGAAAGCCAATAACTTAAAAAATGGGAAAGGGATACTGGCTGTTGTTGGTTATATTAAAATGTATTTTATAACGTATTAACTTATAATGCGGCTCTTCAGGAGCAGCACAGAAAAGGAAGTTAAATGTCGTATGGCATTATTGGGTGGGAAACTCCGTCTAAAGGTTGTTTGCCAGCCTGGTGCCAGTCTTGCTGTCTGCAATATTTCATCAGGCCAACGCAAATACCTGCTCCCCCGAAAAAAGATTTGCAACTCGGCCAGAATCGAAGCCGGGACTGTAATCTCGAGACAGCCATGCTACCCACCAATCCACGAGCTGCAACCTCACATGTTTTTGTCCTAATCTGTTCATGGGTTGTGTTGTGAACTACATTTTATCTTACTCTCATGTGATGCCATTTTCATTAATACGCATTAAAATATAATCGAAACAGAGGACATTGCTGTTAATGGCACTTTTCACTCTGCAAATGTTGCGTTCTGTCGTTTGTTTGTTTTCCCATATATCATAGTTCTTGGCGTTTAGGGCACCTGTCAAAGGCGAGAAATAAGTATATTGGTGTGTGTGTGTGTTTCGGTTGATCAGTATCACAAATAATTTTGATAAAAACGCAGTAAATGACTTTACGTAACTCGTATTATGGTAGTATTACTTACCAGAGAATATATTTTATGTCCATATCGATACGAGATATTCACAGAAATTCGGTTTCAGAGAGACCGTGCCTGGTGCAGAAAGATTTTGGAGTGATCCACTTACATAAGATTCGTCATCGTATAAAACTGCTTCAGCTTCCCACAATGTTACATTAAATGCGTATTTATAATGCTTATTGTATTAGTGCACCATCGATGAGTCATGCAAAGCTCAGAATCTAACCATCGAACCTGAACAGACTTCAGTGAATAGAGAAATGATAAGAGTAGGAAGCAACAAATTAGGGATTTTCCGGAGAAACCAGCTCAAGTCAACATCTGTGCTTGGACTAGCGACTAATCTCACTACAGCTAATTGTGCGCCGAGACTGGGGAAACATTAACAATGAAAAAAGTAATTGCATTTAATGTAACATTGTGGAAAGCTGAAGCAGTTTTATACGATTGCGAATCTTATTTATGTGGATCATTCGAAAAGCTTTCTGCACCAGGCAGAATCTCTGTGAAAGCGAATCTCTGTGAACATCTCGAATAGATATGGACATAAAATATATTCTGTGATAACTAAGACCACCATAATGTGAGTTACGTAGTCATTTACTGCCTTTTTATCAACTGAAAATTATTCGTTCTACTGGTCAACCCAAACACACACACACACACACACACACACACACACACGCACACACAAATATATTCGTTTTCTGGCCTTTGACAGGTGCCCTAAACGCCAAGAACCATTGTATAAGGAAAAACAAATTAACGACAGTACGCAGCATTTGCAGAGCGGAAAGTGCCATTAACAACAATGTCTTATGTTTCGATTATATTTTAATGCGTATTAATGAAAATGGCATCACATGAGAGTAAGATAAAATGTAGTTCACAACACGACCCATGAACAGATTAGGACAAAAAAAAAGGAAACGCGTGAGGGTGGAGTTCGTGGTGTGGTGGGTAGCGTGCCTGTCTCAAGATCACAATCCCGGCTTCGATTCCGGCGGAGTTGGAATTTTTTTTGTCGGGGGAGCAGGTATTTGCGTTGGCCTAATAAAATATTGCAGACAGCAAGACTGGCACCAGGCTGGCAAACAACCTTTAGACGGAGTTTCCCACCCAATAATGCCATATGACATTTAACTTCCTTTTTTCTGCTGCTCTTGAAGAGCCGCATTATAAGTTAATACGTTATAAAATACATTCTAATGTAACCAACAACAGGCAGTAGCCCTTTCCCAATTTTTTTAAAGTTATTGGCTTTCAAAATTGGCCATACAGCAAGCCAATCACAGGAAACGTCAATCACATTTGGTTTTGAGAATTCATTGGGTAGACATTATTTAGGTCTTACCTTGGTATGATGTAACATAAGATTAACAAAGAACAGATTCTACATAAAATAAGATTTACAATCAGAGTATACGAAAACGTGTAAACAAGAAGAATACGGAACACAGGATACATGTTGGTAATCTACTATAAAAAACAATAAATCGCCGGTGGTACACATTTGGGATATTCGCAATTCAGTCGACATTAATAACTATATGTCTTAATTTTCAATGAAATGTTCTTCGTACGTCATGTGATAATTGTTTAAAAAGTATCGTATAGAGATCTGAATATTTTGCCGGTCTGCAAGTACCATCTAGACAGAACAGAACAGGTTACAAGCACCCGAGTTATGTATAACAGCCAGACGTATAGTTACACCGGTATTCCAATTCATATACATAGGAGATACATAGTGACATACATTTAAAAACTGAGTGGTCCATATTCTGCAGAGTACCACGTGGGCATATAGTCATTTAATTGAGCTTCGGTCTGCTCGTGTCGTTCTAAGTACCACGAGCATTAGGTTAGGAGTGGAGGGGGCTACAACTTGACGTTGCCACTGTTGACGAAGTTTACATGTTGGAACATAGTTTGATGCTAACAAGGTCTGGAGACTGGTTGGGAAGTGGTGACCAAAAACCCGAATGTAGCTGATATAGTACGTGTGCCGATGACTTTGTAGAAATATGTGGTTCGGTTCTACTTAATCTCTGCAAACACATGGAGGGGTGGCTTGTAGGTTGAGCCGACAGAGGTGTTCGTTGAACCTCCAATGATTAAATGTCAGCTGTGCTACAACTGACGTGAAGCTCCTTAATGTTTGTGCCTAATTATAACAGGGTGCTCTCGGGAATGTGGGTCTAATTAGAGCCTAGTGACTGTCGTTAATTTTAAATGTCCGCGACCATTCCTCGTGCCAGTCTGATGACAACAGCTTCCTGAGCGCAGGTATCGTATCTGCGAGAGGCAGATTTTCATATTTAATTAGCCCATGCAGAGATGTCTGCTTTGCTAGGGCATCCATATGTTCATTTCGAAGTATCCCAGAGTGGTCTTTCATCCATGCCGTTACTATGTTGCGAAAGTTCTTTCGTAACCGAAATACAACGTTGACAATTGCTGCAACTGTGGGGTTGGTCCAATTATTACGAAGGTTTTGTAATCAGTTGTAAGGCTGACATATTATCCGAGATGATTACTACTCTGTCTGCTTTCGACGTCTGTGCGAATAGTAGGACCTCCAAAAGGCAATCAATTCTTCTATCATAGTAGTAGAGTGTGGATCCAGACTTGTTGTTTGCTACGGGGTATCCAATTAGCACTGCCAGCGCCTTCACTAGACTTGACCCCATCTGTATACACGTTCTGTTAGTGGAATCCTGGTTTTGACACGTTAAACTGGTCCTGACATCCAGCTACATGTTCAAAGATTCATATGGTCTGTTGTAGTGCGGTAGAAGAGGACTTTTCAACACCTGGTGCTTTAATGTCTGCAACTTCATACAGAGTGTCCAGAAAAGGACTCCCTGATTTCAAAATTAAATATCTCGAAAACAAAGATCGATAGAGGAATGCAGTAAACGGTATGTTTATTGTGAAAGCTGTAAGAAGTTTATACAGCAGTTTGAAATAATAGTTACAAAAGCTGCTAACAGATGGCGCTGTAATTGCCATACGTAATGCCTTGTATAAATAGTGATCCGAAGCCCAGGGCGATCAGTTCCCCTATTGAAACGTGAAAGGAGGTTAGCGTACCGAAGGAAGAGATTAAAACCATGTACTCCATTTAACAACGCGTTTTTCTGGTGCTAGAATACCACAGGTTAGAAGAGAGACCTACGGCAACAAGGCGAGGTTTTCAAGCACGATTTAATGTTCCAAAAGTACCCGATGCGATAACCATTCGTACGCTCTTCGCAAAATTTCAGCGAACAGGCAGCGTAACTGATGATCTAGTGAGGCATGTTGGCCGCAAGCAAACCGCAGTTACGCCTGAAAATATCGCCACAGTTTCTGGAATTATTCAGCGAAATCCACTGTCATCCGTCCGTAGAATTGCATCTGAGACTGGTTTGAAGCGTTCCAGCACACAGAAAATACTGAGAAAGGGCCTACACATGTTTCCATTCAAAATTCAAACGCACCAGGCCATACCCGGACGAGATGTGAAACAAAGGGTTGCCTTTGCTAATCAGATGCTCACAATAATTGATAGTGAAGGATTTGATCTTGGCTGCATCTGGTTTACAGATGAAGCACACTTCCACCTGAATGGATACGTGAAAAGCCATATTGGTGTGAAGCGAAACCCCTGCATTCTCCTAAAGTTACTATGTGGGTTGCAGTATGCAGCAGAGGCATTATTGGCCCTTTTTCATTCGAGAAACGGTCATTGGTGCACGTTACGTTGCAATTTTGGAACAATTTGTCTCCACACAGCAAGCGTTAAAGGATCGACCAGGTACTGAATGGTTTATGCAAGATGGAGCCCGACCACATCGGACCAAACACGTGTTTCGCTTTCTTCAGGAATACTTCGGGAATCGAGTCATTGCTTTGGAATATCCAAAATTTACTGGTGCAGGCATGGATTGGCCTCCATATTCTCCGTATTTGACTCCCTGTGACATTTTTTTGTGGGGCACAGTGAAAGACAGGGTGTACTCGAAGCATTCCGCCACGCTGGACGGGCTTGAATCGGCTATCTCTGTGGCATGTGAATCCATTTCGGTTTAGGCACTACGAAATGTGATGGCGAATTTCATTCTTCGTTTGAGCCACCTCTGTAGTGCCAATGGTGAACATTTTGAAAACATTGTGATGTGATTGTTTGCAAAGATTGTTTTCATTGATTATTTCACTTATGTATGCTGATATGAGCTGTACAGCGTACAGCGCCATCTGTTAGCAACTTTTGTAACTATTATTTCAAACTGTTGTATAAACGTCTTACAGCTTTCACAATAAACATATCGTTTACTGCATTCCTCTATCAATCTTTGTTTTCGAGATATTTAATTTTGAAATCAGGGAGCCCTTTTCTGGACACCCTGTATATACAGCCGCGACGGGTGGAAGTTGTATTTTATCCAGTATCTTCCAATACACAGTGGCATGTCATTCCCGAAATTTTCCCTCAAGTGGCTCCTATTCGTCTAAATAGTGTCGCAGGAGGAATTACTTGCAGAGGAATGTTGTCGCAACTTTAACGGTGGTTCATTCGTTGCACCCAGTAAAGCATTGACATGAAGGCAGTAACCATCAGCCAGGTTTTGTACTGTATAGTATCGATTCTTTGGAACACGTTGCCTGATGTTGATCCGTAGCAGACGTGTCCGTAATCAAACTGTGTTCTTAGTAGGAACATGTACAAAGACGGCGCTGTCCGTCGATTACAGCCCCACCATACTCCAGTCGTAGCTCTGATGACATTGCAGGCGTTCTCACATATGGTATTGATATGTTGGATATGAGGACCCCGTCTTAGCTTATCGTCGATAATCATCCCAAGATATTTAGCTGTTTTCGTAATTATGTACGTTGCCCCAGCTGCATTGTTTGGGGAAGTGGTATCTTAAGCCCGCATCTAGTGGTCGTGCGGTAGCGTTCTCGCTTCCCACGCCCGGGTTCGATTCCCGGCGGGGTCAGGGATTTTCTCTGCCTCGTGATGGCTGGGAGTTGTGTGATGTCCTTAGGTTAGCTAGGTTTAAGTAGTTCTAAGTTCTAGGGGACTGATGACCATCGATGTTGAGTCCCATAGTGCTCAGAGCCATTTGAACCATTTTGGAATCCCATGGTGAGTAAAGATCAAAGAGTAGGCTTGCTAGCAGAGATTTTGAAGCCACTTTCTCTACACCACTCATGCAGACGTATGAGCGCTGTGTCCATTTCCAGATGACAGGTCTGGAGAGTACTGGCTTCGGAATATATGCATTCGTCGTCTGCGTATTGTAATATTTGGATGCCACTGGCAAAGAAGTCATGAAGATGTGCAGGATAGAAATTGAATAATAAGGAAGACAAGACTGTTCCCTTCGGCAGTCCTTTGCTAGTTTGTCCGAGTGCCAGTGTAGTTCCGTGTTGCAAAATCATTGTCTTCCTATTGCTCAGAAAGTTTACATCGTTGTGCACGAGAGGTTTTGGAATCTGGAGTTTCTTCGATTTTTTCCCTAAAACTGACAAGAGGACGTCGTCGCATGCTTTAGTTAAGTCTGTGACCGCAACTGTTATTTAATCATCCGACAGAAATGTAGCTGTATGTCAGTAACTAACCGCAAAAGGATTTCAATTGTCACTTTTTCTTTTCGAAATCCTAACTACACTCCTGGAAATTGAAATAAGAACACCGTGAATTCATTGTCCCAGAAAAGGGAAACTTTATTGACTCATTCCTGGGGTCAGATACATCACATGATCACACTGACAGAACCACAGGCACATAGACACAGGCAACAGAGCATGCACAATGTCGGCACTAGTACAGTGTATATCCACCTTTCGCATCAATGCAGGCTGCTGTTCTCCCATGGAGACGATCGTAGAGATTCTGGATGTAGTCCTGTGGAACGGCTTGCTATGCCATTTGCACCTGGCGCCTCAGTTGGACCAGCGTTCGTGCTGGACGTGCAGACTGCTTGAGACGACGCTTCATCCAGTCCCAAACATGCTCAATGGGGGACAGATCCGGAGATCTTGCTGGCCAGGGTAGTTGACTTACACCTTCTAGAGCACGTTGGGTGGCACGGGATACATGCGGACGTGCATTGTCATGTTGGAACAGCAAGTTCCCTTGCCGGACTAGGAATGGTAGAACGATGGGTTCGATGACGGTTTGGATGTACCGTGCACTATTCAGTGTCCCCTCGACGATCACCAGAGGTGTACGGCCAGTGTAGGAGATCGCTCCCCACACCATGATGCCGGGTGTTGGCCCTGTGTGCCTCGGTCGTATGCAGTCCTGATTGTGGCGCTCACCTGCACGGCGCCAAACACGCATACGACCATCATTGGCACCAAGGCAGAAGCGACTCTCATCGCTGAAGACGACACCTCTCCATTCGTCCCTCCATTCACGCCTGTCGCGACACCACTGGAGGCGGGCTGCACGATGTTGGGGCGTGAGCGGAAGACGGCCTAACGGTGTGCGGGACCGTAGCCCAGCTTCATGGAGACGGTTGCGAATGGTCCTCGCCGATACCCCAGGAGCAACAGTGTCCCTAATTTGCTGGGAAGTGGCGGTGCGGTCCCCTACGGCACTGAGTAGGATCCTACGGTCTTGGCGTGCATCCGTGCGTCACTGCGGTCCGGTCCCAGGTCGACGGGCACGTGCACCTTCCGCCGACCACTGGCGACAACATCGATGTACTGTGGAGACCTCACGCCCCACGTGTTGAGCAATTCGGCGGTACGTCCACCCGGCCTCCCGCATGCCCACTACACGCCCTCGCTCAAAGTCCGTCAACTGCACATACGGTTCACGTCCACGCTGTCGCGGCATGCTACCAGTGTTAAAGACTGCGATGGAGCTCCGTATGCCACGGCAAACTGGCTGACACTGACGGCGGCGGTGGACAAATGCTGCGCAGCTAGCGCCATTCGACGGCCAACACCGCGGTTCCTGGTGTGTCCGCTGTGCCGTGCGTGTGATCATTGCTTGTACAGCCCTCTCGTAGTGTCCGGAGCAAGTATGGTGGGTCCGACAAACCGGTGTCAATGTGTTCTTTTTTCCATTTCCAGGAGTGTATTTTTCATTTAATAGTTTCTTGTTAGTACGCCACCATTCTAAGTGCCGCTTAATAATCCTTTCCATTACCTTCGCCGAACACAATAGTAAGGTGACAGGCCTTTATGATCGGATTTAACACATCACTTCCCGGATTTGTGGAAGGGAACGACACGGAATGTTTTTAGCAAGTCAGTTTTGATCTTTTGCATCCATATACTATTGTAAAGGCTGAGCAGCAGCACTTTCCCTTCGTGGTGTATGTGTCATAGCATTGGGTAGTCAGCATAATCTGGGTCAGGCGCGGCACCCGTCCCTTGCGAGACCACAAAGTGGAGTTCTTCCAGTGAAAAGGGTTGAGCGGTGACACTGTTGCCCTCGTCTTTCTTGTCCATTACGTCAGGTAGAGGTATCATACACAAGAACGATTCTAATCGTTCGTCAGATGGTGGAGGTGTGTGCGTATCCATTGTCAGACCGGTTTCAATGTTCCATACTACATTCCAGATCCTAGCCAACGCAGTTACTTTGCAGACTGTAGTACTGAAATTGTGCCACGATTTTGTTTCTTTTCTCTGTGCTTGAATAATTTCCTGGCTGCAGCTTGTGCCTTCTTAAGGGCAAGAAAGTTTGTATCATTAGAGAGTTTTTCTTTCTTTTTTTTTCTTTTTTTTTCTTGAGGACTGCGTCACATTCTGAATCACAACTACAGGGTGATGGCCTATGGATAGTCCGCTTCCGCCCTCATTCAGGTATTCAGACTTTCGCTGCTTCATACCAAGACTTCATCGCCTCTTTCAGGATTCCTAGTTTCGATGACTAATGCCAGTTTATCTTCCATTAGCGTTTCATATATGTTCCAATTATCATGACTTGTTTCTTATTTCCGGCTGATTGCGTGTTTAATAGTCTCCCTAGGTCGTATATTTCCAGTAGTTCGAATGGGCAAGTGTTCAGACTCTAGAGTATGCGGTATCACTTCCCATAATATTCTGGTAGACAGTGCAGGGATGCTATGCTCAAGCCCACTGCCGTCGGAACTTAATTTGGTCTGAGTATTCGTGTGGGTCAGCCATCATTTAATGCTATAAGTTTTTTACGCCCACTAGCATTTTTCCCACTGAATTGGCATTTCTGCAGCCCCACAGTGTATAGTGGGGTTAACGTCACCTAGTAGCCGAAGGGGTTTTCCGAGCGAGGAGGAGAAATAACCGCTTTTGCATAAGGCTTGGTCGGCCGGTGTGGCCGAGCGGTTCTAGACGCTACAGTCTGGAACCGCGTGACCGCTATGGTCGCAGGTTCGAATCCTGCCTCGGGCATGGATGTGTGTGATGTCCTTCGGTTAATTAGGTTTAAGTAGTTCTAAGTTCTAGGGGACTGACGACCACAGCAGTTAAGTTCCATAGTGCTAGAGCCATTTGAACCATAACGCTTTTTTCAGACACAGCTGCTTCTTCTCGGAAGGTTATATTGTCGACAGACTTACTGTGTTTAAGATACGTTGGGCAGGTTCGAGATAATGCACTGTCACCACTGGTACAATGAATACAGGTTTGTTGATTGGACCTCCCACAGACATCCTGCATACTACGCACATGTTGTGTTACTTCTGCACTGTTTGCTGCCATGTCAATATCGTAAACAATTGTAAGTCGGAGGATACGTACACGTCCACTGGGCAGGGAATTCCATGAATATAAACGAACTGTGGGAGCCGCCGCGATGTGAATGTCACAACACAATTTGGAGAAGGCTTTGTTACCTTTTGCCCTTTCAGAATTACAGTTCAATTAAATCTCCTGATGACAATAACTTTGCAGCAACACGTCACTTCTTTGAGTAATTCGCCCTCCGTAAGGGAGGTTTAAACATTATTGATTATGCGTTGATGATTGGTGAAGAACTCCGGATTATAGGCTTCCGATTTGGCTTTGTCTAGGGGAAAGTGTTGTACTAAGACCTTGTTAGTTAATCCTGACACATTCTCAAATTTCACAATGTTCCTAGCTGCCGCCGCAATACTGATTATGTGCTTGAATAATGACTCGCAGTCCCCCCTAATGAGTTTACCTAGTTCCATAGGGTGTAGCCTCTCTATGTTTGTGTCTCTGCTTTCAACAAATAAGATGAAAGGCCTCTTGTTGGTAATTGCGTATAAATTAGCAATGCAATTTACATGCTGCTGGGAGATGTTACTTTCTTGGGTAGCGTCTACACGAAGCAGTGTATCTTGTCTAGTTCGTCGGCGTCTCCATCCTCCTCCTTGTGATCCTGTTGACCTTTTTTGCGAGGGCTACAGGTCTCTTGATGTAGTTGCATCGACAGGTGGAACATGTTGGAATGTGTCAGTGATGTAGGTCGCGCCGATATCTTCGATAATCACTTCAATGATGAGTGCATGAAGTGCTTCGGTATCCATTGAGACCCTGAGCGGGCGGTTTTGTGAAGCGTGTGGAGCAGGTGGACTGCAATATATACGTCTATGGTGACGATTGTAGCGAAACAAAAATTTTAACGTTTCGGCAAGGGCTATAGAAGAAGAACAAATAGCGAAATTAACTATCACTGCATACAATCTACGAGCACTAGCTGGTGTCGGAAGTGTTTACACCGTAGCGCGCCGATGTTCTTTCTTC
The DNA here is from genome assembly GCF_023897955.1 of Schistocerca gregaria. Lineage (NCBI taxonomy): Eukaryota > Metazoa > Arthropoda > Insecta > Orthoptera > Acrididae > Schistocerca > Schistocerca gregaria. The sequence continues at coordinate 708,940,053 of NC_064931.1, forward strand.
CGCTTCCCGGAGCGAACTGTGTCACTTCCAGTTTCCAATAATGTTGTTATCTTTTCTTCTACAAACGTTTGTTCAATCAGATATGCCAGGGACCTTATGTGAAGTGCGAAAAGTAGAAATACTAACAGATCTGAAGCCGTGATACCGGTTTGTGAGTTTTATCTGAATACATGTATTTCTCAGTAAGAGCATTTCCCTCTGAAGGCAAGATTATGGGCTCGACTTCCGGTTATGAAGTTTTGAAACAGAGTACAGTCCACTGTAGAGAGAAAGATTAATTCCAATAACAATTATTTCTCTTGAAGTATTTCCGATTGACTTCAGTAAGTACAACGTAACTGTAGAAGTAAATAAAAAGGAAATCTGTCACGAGTGGAGTGATATTCTGCAACATATCCGGGTGAGAATTATAAAGATTTATCCATATTATGCAGAAGGCGGATCTCCTATCACTTAAACAACGATAGAAATGACAGAGAGGCTAATAATCAGTTGCTCTTTTAAATATTATTGTAAGTGCGCGTGAATACTTTTTGTGGCTGGTAAAGTGCGAGCGAGCCAATAAATTTCCTATGATACCTGTAAGAGACTTGCATCGGATCACTAGGACACGAGTAGTTGGTCAAAGAACACTGCGCCTCATACAGCGTCACCGATAGAGTAAAAAACATTTGACAAGTGCTCTGAATGCCGGAACCGTTACTGTATTCATTACTGTTTGTGTTACTATTCACCAGTTTCACCATTATGATGATTCTGAACTAGCGAAATTCTTTTGTGGTGTAGCATGCCTCGTGAGATCTTCATACATGGAGCCGATACTGATTTGGAAACCTTTACCACAGAACGGAAAGCAGGAAACAAAGATCCAAATTCGCCCTCACAATTATTCGACATCTACATCTCTATGAATATTCCACGAGACATTAAACTGAATGGTGGAAAGTGCATAGCCCGTAATTTTCTACTCTCTCGGTATTTCCGTGGCAAAGCTAAACAGTACGTTTAATGCATGCAGAATTACAGCGCAATCTGTCATTGCAAATTGCATCGCCCGTACGACTGAATTATATTTTTAGAGCGTTCATCCCTTACATAAAATGTGCTAGTACATGAGCACTGCTAATTCAGTTAAGTGTCATAATATTTTAGCATCGTTCGGTTTGTCCGTTATAACAGCCAATTTTCTTTCTGAGTGGTATTATGTCTGTGATTCTGTCGGTTTTGGGATTCAGTAATCATGCAGTTACGAGATATGAAAACGGTTATTATCCGTACACTTCCTTCCCCAGTGGTGGAGTCTGAGTATTTATTAATGAGCAATGCGGAATGTATTAGCCAAAATTATGTATTAAAGCAACACATCCCCACTGATATAGTCCTGTAAATTTATGTTGGATATTGTACTACGCTAACAGCGACATGGTGCGTGAACAACATCTCCCTGTAGGTCTACACCTACAGTCTGCGAATCTCTGTGAAGCGAATAACAGAAAGTATTTTTTCTTTTATGGTACCTGAAGCATCTTCCCGTTCCATTTACGGATGGAAGAAGAAACAAATACTGCTGTACAGGCCAATAAGAGCTATTATTCACTTAATTTTATTTTCACAGCTACTGCGGCATTGGTATCTAGTGGGCTGGCGAAGATTTGTAGTATCTGCCGTGAAAGACTGTGGTTGAAGATTTCTAAGTTGGTTCTCAAATGCTGCTCGACGTCTTTCTTCGAGTGTTTGCCTGTTACAATTCTTAATATCTACGATGATTTTCGTTTTCTCCAGTCATCACGTTTTGCAGTCCCCCTTCTTATGTGGTCGTTTCGTTTGACACGTCTACAAATTGTTGCTCCCAAATATGGTTAGAAATCCTCTAGCAACGTACTGTATTTCTGGGTCGTCGATGTAGTTATGATTCGAGCGGAAGTCTAGAAACACCAAATAAATCAAGTATGGAGAAAGTGAACTGGGTTCTGCACAATAGACGTTTTCTGAAAGATGCTGACTTCCATGCAAAACGGTATTTTGATCCAGGAAGGTTAAAACAGTTGAACTCACGATGTTTTCCATGATTTCTGTGACTGTGCTGCAAGTATAGTTGAGTGTTATTCGACTACATATACATTCTACTTCATTTCCTGTCATTGTGTGTAGCTTTTATTATTAGTTCATTAGATAACGAAAACCCACGTATGTATAAAGGTCTTTCGAGTGGCATCCCCAGAGACACAGCGAGATGGGAGTGCTATACACATCCACGGACAGATTCATTGTGTGCCACTTCGATCATACTCTCATTATTATGAACAGGTCACAGGCTGTATCCTAAAGTGGGATGTAGTAATACATCAATTAATGAAGAACATTCGACAGCCATATGCATTCAGAGCTCCCCATTTCCAGAAAACAAAACTGGGCGCCCTGTCACGGTTCGCGCGGCTCTCTCTCTCCCCCCCCCCCCCCCCTCCTCGTCTGAAGTTCGAGTCCTTCGTCGGGCATGGGTGTGTGTGTTGTTGTCCTTAGCGTAAGTTAGATTAAGTAGTGTGTAAGTCGAGGGAACCATGACCTCAGCAGTTTGGTCCCATAGAAGCTTACCAGAAATTTCCAAAGAAATAGAACCAATGTGACTTCAATTTGCAAAAATATACAGAACGTCGATATTTGTGGACTAAAGTTAATGTTATGGTGAACTGTATTGCTCTACTGTCAGTCTTTAGCGTCACTGGAGGCTGCGAATATCTACAACACACACGAAATATTTGAAGCGGAAATCGCTGGTAGAGGCTGCAAGTAAGATGGGGCTGGATGTTTTAGCTGTTAGTGACATTCGGGTAAGGGGTGAGAAAGAAGAGGAAGTGGGAGAATACAAGGTCTACCTGTCAGAAGTCAAAGCAGGAATAGCACAATGGGGTGCAGGGCTTTACATAAGGAAAGAAATGGAACCCAGCGTAGTTGCAATAAGGTATGTAAACGAACGACTGATGTGGATAGATTTGACAGTGTCTAGCAAGAAAATTAGGATTGTGTCAGTATATTCGCATTGTGAAGGGACAGATCAAGATAAGATGGATAGTTTTTATGAGGCACTCAGTGATGTAGTTGTTAGAGCAAAGGACAAGGACAGTGTTCTGCTCATGGGTGATTTTAATGCCAGGATTGGAAATCGAACAGAAGGGTATGAAAAGGTTATGGGTAAATTTGGAGATGATATGGAGGCCAACAGGAAAGGGGAAACAAATCTTGGATTTCTGTTCCAGTATGGGCGTAGTAATCACAAACTCCTTTTTTAAACATAAGAACATTCACTGGTATACTTGGGAAGGCAGGGGAACCAGATCTGTCATTGACTATATAATAACAGATCAGGAATTCAGGAAGGCTGTGAGGGACACACGTGTATTCAGTGGATTCTTTGATGACACTGATCATTATTTAACCTGCAGTGAAATTGGGATTGTGAGGCCGAAAGTGCAGGAGGTCAGGTCTATATGTAGGAGGATAAGAGTGGAGAAACTTCAGGATAAGGAAATCAGGCACAAGTACATAACAGCGATCTCAGAAAGATACCAGTTAGTTGAATGTAGTCAATTACCGTCATTGGAAAAGGGATGGACAAGGTACAGGGACACAGTACTAGAAGTGGCTAAAGAATGTCTTGGAACAGTAGTGTGTAAAAGTAGGATGAAGCAAACAGCTTGATGGAATGACACAGTCAAGGCAGCCTGTAAAAGGAAAAAGAAGGTGTATCAAAAATGGCTACATACTAGAACTCAGGCAGACAGAGAAAGTTATGTTGAAGAAAGAAACAAAGCCAAACAGATAATTGCAGCATCCAAGAAGAAATCTTGAGAAGACTTTGGAAACAGGTTGGAGACTATGGGTCAAGCTGCTGGAAAACCATTCTGGAGTGTAATTAGTAGTCTTCGAAAGGAAGATGAGAAGGAAATGACAAGTGTTTTGGACAGGTCAGGAAAACTGCTGGTGAATCCTGTGAATGCCTTGGGCCGATGGAGGGAATATTTTGAAGAATTGCTCAATGTAGGTGAAAATACGATCAGCAATGTTTCAGATTTCGAGGCAGAATGGGATAGGAATGATGATGGAAATAGGATCACATTTGAGGGCGTGGAGAAAATGGTCAATAGATTGCCGTGCAATAAAGCAGCTGGGGTGGATGAAATTAAGTGGGAACTCATCAAATACAGCAGAACGTCAGGTGCTAAATGGCTACACAGGATAATTGAAATGGCCTGGGAGTCGGGACAGGTTCCATCAGACTGGACAAAAGCAGTAATCACAACAGTCTTTAAACATGGAAACAGGAAAGGTTGTAACAATTACAGAGGTATGTCTTTAATCAGCGCTGTGGGTAAAATCTTCTCAGGTATTGTAGATAGGAAAGTGCGAGTATTAGTTGAGGACCAATTGGATGAAAATCAGTGTGGGGTTAGGCCTCTTAGAGGTTGTCAGGAACAGATCTTTAGCTTACGGCAAATAATGGAGAAGTGTTATGAGTGGAACAGGGAATTGTATCTATGCCTTATAGATCTAGAAAAGGCATATTACCGGGTTCCTAGGAGGAAGTTATTGTCTGTTCTACGAGATTATGGAATAGGAGGCAAACTTTTGCAAGCAATAAATTGTCTTTACATGGATAGTCAGGCAGCAGTTAGAGTTGACGGTAAATTGAGTTCATGGTTCAGAGTAGTTTCAGGGGTAAGACAAGGCTGCAACCTGTCTCCACTGTTGTTCATATTATTTATGGATCATATGTTGAAAACAATAGACTGGCTGGGTGAGATCAAGATATGTGAACACAAAATAAGCACTCTTCCATATGCGGATAACTTCGTTGTGATGGCAGATTCGATTGAAAGTTTGCAAAGTAATATTTCAGAGCTAGATCAGAAATGTAAGGACTATGGTATGAAGATTAGCATCTCCAAAACGAAAGTAATGTCAGTGGGAAAGAAATATTAACGGATTGAGTGCCAAATAGGAGGAACAAAGTTAGAACAGGTGGACAGTTTCAAGTGTTTAGGAGGCATATTCTCACAGGATGGCAACATAGTTAAATAACTGGAAGCGAGGTGTAGCAAATGTAATGAAGTGAGCGCTCAGCTACGATCTACGCTCTTCTGCAAGAAGGATGTCAGTACCAAGACTAAGTTATCTGTGCACCGTTCAATCTTTCGACCAACTTTGTGGTATGGGAGCGAAAGCTGGGTGGATTCAGGTTACCTTATCAACAAGGTTGAGGTTACGGATATGAAAGTAGCGAGGATGATTGCAGGTACTAGTAGATGGGAACAATGGCAGGAGGGTGTCCACAATGAGGAAAGCAAAGAAAAACTGGGAATGAACTCTATAGATGTAGCAGTCAGGATGAACAGGCTAAGATGATGGGGTCATGTTACACGCATGGGAGAAGCAAGGTTACTCAAGAGACTCATGGGTTCAGCAGTAGAGGGTAGGAGGAGTCGGGGCAGACCAAGGAGAAGGTACCTGGATTCGGTTAAGAATGATTTTGAAGTAATAGGTTTAACATCAGAAGAGGCACCAATGTTAGCACTGAATAGGGGATCATGAAGGAATTTTATAAGGGGGCTATGCTCCAGACTGAACGCTGAAAGGTATAATCAGTGTTAAATGATGATGATGATGATGATCGCTACACGAAGTGTTACTTCCATAACAGAAAATTACACCTAGGTCTGAAACACAGAGAGTAAGTCCGTCTTCAGGTCACAAGTGGCCCATCGGGACCATCCGGCCGTTGTGTCATCCTCATCTGAGGATGCAGATAGCAAGGGCGTGTGGTCAGCACACCGTTCTCCCGGTCTTTATAATGGTTTTCTTTGACCGGAGCCGCTACTATTCTGTCGAGGATCTCCTCAATTGGCATCACGAGGCTGAGTGCACCCCGAAAAATGGCAGCAGTGCATGGCGACCGGGAGTGTCACCTATCCAAGTCCGCTTAACTTCGGTGATCTGACGGGAACCGGTGTATCCACCGTGGCAAGGCCGTAGCCTAAGTTGTATGAAATACATAATATTTCAGCCAAATCTGTCATTGCTTTTTGTTCATTATCGATTCTGATTTAGAGCTGTACTCCTTTTCAAGCGGTATATCAGCTTTATATCGTTGCGTGCAGATTCTGTAATAAGAGGATATTTACACAAGTAGCTGATGTATTGTTGCTAAACGAGCTGAGCGAGATACTAGTTGCAAAAATAAACAAAATATCTCCAGTTTTGGTGGAATTACTCCAGCCTTCAGGATCTCCTGAAGGCTACTAATGAGCACAATACACAAAAAAGAAGCTGAAAAATGTGTGAAGACTCGAGGATTGCCGAAAACTGATCAGTAAGGTGTACCGTAGCTTAACGAGAATAGGTTTAAACGCAGATATGATAACAGTAATTCTAGGTCCGATAAACCTAGAGTATTTCCTACATAGCCACTCACTTTTAAGTAGTTAAAAATTTTAGGAGCAATTTAAGGTGGAGGATTTTTAATTAGAATATTTTTCTTTTTAGATTTATATTTTTTCGTTTTTAGATATTATCTGTGCTACTAATATAATACGTTCCTACGTACTCTAGTATGGAGAAATGTACATTGCAGTACGACATGAGAATTACAACATGCGTGTTCTGTGTTAAATATACCAGGTAACACATATCGAAAAAATCGCATTAAATTGAACTGAATTGAAACCAGTTTCCTACGTGGCTACGGGACAGTAAAAAGACGTTTCTTTATAGCCATGAACGTCAATTTAACATGTGAGTTTTGGGGGAGGAATTACAAACGTCGCTGTATCATTGAGAGTGAAGTCGTGGGGCTGACGCAAGTCTAAATGGTCGTGCTACAGTGGAGAATTACTGTTGTATCTTAGGAAATGAGCTGCTGTCTTTATTTAAACAAATCTTGGGGCAGTAATGGTGTAATACCTGCCCAGATAGCCACGCACTTTAGCACGCCCCTTCTGTGATTCGGAGAGGAACCCAGGTTTGGATCCACCCGGTGGATTAACGGCCAGGGCCGGTGTGGAAGCCACTCTGAATGTGATTTTTAGGTGGTTTCCCACATGTGACTAGGTGAATGTCAGACTGGTACCGACGTAACGCTTCAGTCACAATACACGCAAACACTTCGAAAACGTTCTAACACTTTCACATGGGATAAAACTAGGCGCAGACAGATCGGGTACGCAAATTTCGTCCCGGAAGGAGTGAGTGGCAGCAGAAAGAGCAACCGACACCTCTCCACTACTAAAATTGCCATATTGAGATTAACATGCCGACGACGTGAGAAACGAGGTTATGATAGAAAAACAGGGGCGGCGCTAACGATGTATGAGCATGAAAGGACACCTGTGTTACCTGTAGGCCTTACAGTCATGTCACTTCACAGCCAAGAACATTTCGAAATTGAGTGCCTTGGAAATTTCCAGGATGTACTAGAAAGTCGGATTGTTGTCTCGTTAAATACCCCATCAACGATATCCGTTCTTTTACGGGTCTTCCTAAACTGTATAACCAAATACATCACAGGTTTGACCACTAGACGGGATTTTGTCATTTACGCAAAATTAGGATTAATATTTAATTAAATTTCAAAACCTCAGACAACACTGTTTACCGTGTAACGTGAACACTAGCAACGTATTTTAAACGATTTAGCATATCGAGACAATGAATCTAACAAGTGATTGCACAGAAAGCTATGAACAATCTGCTATTTTCGTAACTTTTTATCTACATCTACATTGACATGCTTATTCTATTACAATAATGGTTTCGTCCTATATATATGAGTGTCAGCAAAATACATTCGTATTCCTAAGATAAATTTGATGACTGACATTTCGTGAAAAGGTCTCGTCACAAATAGAAACGCATTTCTTTTATCGATTGTGACCCCAACACGTGTATGGGCCTCGTGACATTTTCTCGCCTGTTTTGCAATAATACAAAACTAGCTACCGGGCGAGTTTGCTTCCTACCTTATTAATAATTTACCGTCGAAATTCAAAGAGAAAGACGTCCAGAAGAAAATGAATTACCTTTCCTGCAAGTGGACTGTATATGTTCACGTGTTGAACAGTTTCGGAATTCGTGAGCTATTTACGCTTCTCGGGCAGAAATCGATTACTGCGTGGGAGTCGTAAGCTCGGTTAGTAATAAAAAGGACGTGTCATACATCGGTGCTTCTAGTTTGCACTACGTGCTTGAATTGAGAACCCGTTAACACATTTTTTTTTAATTTCCACAACGAAGTTTATTTGATATTAATGACGTATTGCGTGAATGCAAAGCAACAGTCGGCAGAAACCCTTTGATAATGGCTACTTTCTCAAATGAAGATCGAAATTTTAGGCTGCATCCCTCTTGTTCTTGACACAGTGACTCAGACATACAACAAATATTTCGAGATTGTCATTACAATGCCTAGCAGTTACAGGTATGTACTGCTCTGTCGTACTTCTATTTTATTTAAGGTTTCGTCAGGTCATCCTTCTAAGAGACAAGGCAATGCTTGAGTCCAGCAATGGGCAATGCACAAAGAAGCGTCTGTTTCAGATTTACCCAAGAAAATTAGCAGCTCTCAACTGCATTTAATCAATCTACACGTGGCTACTGAAGCTAAAACGGTCTCAGACAGAAACCGTTATGTCCACACCGTCATTTTAATTAATGGATGAATTCGTTCTCTCTCTGAAGGAGTATGTTCATAAAATAGGGCCATAATGTGCAGCTTATTTCACGCCTACAAAAGTTTTCGATCATTTCTCACACACTCTCGCACTGACTGAACGAGCCTGTGGTGGAACGCATCGCTTCTGTTTGGGTCTTCTCTACTCATCTTACAATCCTCCCAGGTGACGACTACCGACTAACGAGTAGTACAACTTAGGGGTCTGAAACTCATCCTGTAACATAAAAATAATTGGTTTTTCAACGTATATATTAACAGTAAGATACATCTTTTTCCTAAATATTCAATAAAGAAATGCACTCCAAATACTCTCATATTTATGCAGAAACCATTTACTTAGCACATTGCATGGTGAATTCCAGAAGGGTTACTCAAATAAGAATGATAGTTAAGAAATTAAACCACCAAATATTGCAGTCCTTAAAAATTAAAATATCGGCACGTGGTATTGTTTGTGACCTTTCCAAGGCGTTTGACTGTCTGCCAGTGAATCTCGCCACAGTAAAACTAAGATGAATTCTTCATTTGTGTGGTTATATTGTCCGCAGTTGCTTTACAACTCTTGAAGGTATTTCCGTTCTGTCTCTGCAACTACAAAAAGTGCATTTTTTTTTTCACCAGACGCGTTTCGCTTTATCGAGATAAAACATCATCAGTGGTGGTGATTTTCGCTTGATTTCTCGCCTACATCGGGAAATGTCGTCTGCTAGCACGTCGTTGATGTTTTCTCTCTTTCGACACTGATAGTTGTAGTCTAATTTTTAGCTGCTCTGCAGAACTATGCATTTTTTATGTTTTCCACAGCACTTTTCTTTGCAAACCACTGTTTCCTGTTTTTTTTTCCAATTCTAAGTATGTCTTGTGGTTTTTGAAAAGCACGAAACGTATCTGGTGAAAAAAAAAACGCATTTTTTAAATAGCAACGACCGGACGAAATGATGTGTCCTCTAGTATTATGGGTAACTCTAAAACATTTCTGTTTTCTGATGACACTAGCTTGGTAGTAAAGGATGTTGTGTGCAACATTGACTCTGTTTCAAATAGTGCAGTCCATGACACTAGTTCATGGATTGTAGAAATTAAACTAACGATAAATCACAGTAAAACTCAGTTTTCAGTTTCTAACACACAATTCAACAAAACCTGACATTTTAATTTCACAGAACGGGCATATGCTTAGTGAAACTGAACAGATTAAATTTCTAGGTGTTCAGATAGATAGCAAACAGTCGTGGAAAGCCCATCTTGTTCAAAGACTTAATACTGCAATTTTTACTATTCAGACGGTATCTGAAGTGGGTGATCGTTCGACACGAAAATTAGTCTACTATGCTTATTTTCGTTTGCTTATGTCACATGGTATTATATATTTTAGGGTAACTCCTCCCATTGTAAAAGGATATTTTTGGCACAGAAACGGGCGGTTCGGGCAATAAGTGGTGTAGGTTCACGAACCTCTTGTCGACCCCTCTCCACGAGTCTGGGTATTTTGACATTGGTCTATATATATATATATATATATATATATATATATATATATATATATATATATATATATATATATATATATATTCCGTACTGTCATTTCTTGTTAACAGTGTTAGCTTATTCCCAAAAATAAGCGGCTTTCACTCGGTTAATACTCGGCAGAAATGAAACCTGCATTTTGATCGGACTCCCTTAACTCTTGTCCAGAAAGGTGTCCAATATACTGCTGCATCCATTTTCAATAAGCTACCACAAGAATTCAAAAATCTTAGCAGTAATCCACGCTCTTTCGAATCGAAACTGAAGAGTTTCCTCTTGGGTCATTCCTCCTATCCTGTCGAGGAGTCCCTTGAAAAATTAAGCTGATTCTTGTTGTATTGCTGATTGCGTTTACTTAAATTTATGGCTTCAATTTTTTAGGGTTCATAAAGATTTCATTTTTTTCTGTTATTACTTTTAGTTTGTAATTTCATGCCGCGCGGGGTAGCCGCGTGGTATGAGGCGTCTTGTCACGGTCTGCATGGCTCCCCCGTCGGAGATTCCAGTACTCCCTCGGGGATGGGTGTGTGTGTCATCCTTAGCGTAAGTCAGTTTCAGTTAGGTTAAGTAGTATGTAAGCTTAGGGACCGATGATCTCAGCAGTTTGATCCCACATGATCGTATCACAAACTTCCAATTTTCCTAATTTCATATACTGACACGTTCCATGACGTTGAAGATTTGCTTACGGAATTTGAAGTGTGAATAAATAGGTAAATGAATAAAAATTAAGATGACTGTCTTGTCTTAAACGCCGCACTGAAATCCAAAAAAGCTGACAATGCAATCGTCTGTCGAGCTTAGAGCAGTCTGAGACGTAGCAATTATGAATAAAACTACGTTTCGGAGACTCTGAGCAGACTGTTTCGTGACAGAAACAAAGCCAGGGAGCAGTCGCCCACGGCAGACACTCGGCAGCGACTCGTGCACACACAATTGTAGAGACAGCCCCGTTTACTGCGGAAAGAGACATCGAGATCTTTCGTGTTTGTTGCTATTTATATTAAGAAATGACTGTCTAGTTTTATGCCTTTTTCTAACATGACAACCATTTCTTCATTAAGCTAATCCGTTTTTAATTCTCGGCGTTGGCACTAAATTTTAAATTTCCACCCTTAGCCCTTTTCCCAAAGAACTCATTTTGGGAACCTCTCCGTCGTTTCTAGGTCCTCGGTTTAATAAACAAATAAAATGCCCTATTTATGTATGATGCATTTTGCTCACGTATGGTAGTACATTACACAGTTATAGACATAAATACTGCCACGCGTGGTAACAGCGTGGCCTGTGGCGTTTTGCAACGGTCCTCGCGGCTGTCCCCATCGAAGGTTCGAGTCCTTCGTCGGGCATGGGTGTGTGTGTTGCCCTTAGCGTAAATTTCCAATTTAGAAACCTCTACATTCTGCAAATCGTTGGAAAACGTTTTACACACCTTGTGAACAGAAACGTAACAGCTGTTCAGGTGCTAAACTAAGAGGGTAAAAATTTTGGAGCTGATTGAACGGGCGAATCTATTTGTGGAGCTCTGCTGGTCGTACGCTTACAATCTGAGTGGTGGTGACGCAATCCGTGGCTAATCAGTGGCGGTGTATGTCGCCACAAGCTGAGCGGAGTCTCCTTTGCACAGGCATTCTATTCCCGCTCTGTACGCGAGCGAGCAGATCCGGTCATTAGCGGCGCTTAGCTGCGTGCGCTGATCAGCGAACGCAAGCCGGGGTCACGTCTCCGACACGTCAGTTGTTGGGTCGTGTCGACGCGGTGTGCTAACTAGCGCCTCTGTGTGTACACAAAACATATTTACTCAGAAAGGCGTGATATAGTCGTTTCAGTTTGAAGACTGGATAACACTGCCGATTTCTCCTGCCTTTCCGTCTCCGACTAAGATAGCAGTCTCGCCCTAAGGACTTCGTTAGTGACGAGGCGTTATCTCCAATCTCTATCCCTATAAATATGTCACAGATTTTTGTCTTAAATTGAATCCAAAGATTTCACAGTAGATCTGTAAACCAATTATTCTTGTATGTCCTATTCTGAGTACGTGAAAACATGTCTTCGAAAAGATGCCATTAGTAAGTAGCCATTTCTAAGCAATATTCAATCCCCTGTGACGGGACATCCTCTTCTATCATTACTTTTCCTCAACTGCAGTTGTCGATACCTGCATTATTTTTAGAATTTTGCACAGGTCAATATTATCTCAGTTGCTTTTCTGGAAACTTTCATATAATTTTATACAAAGTATGTCATATTTTAAACTAAAGTTTATGAAAATGAATTATTTTATAGAATGTTTTAGTCTCGATGCTATAAGTAAAGTACAGTTAAAAATTATTTTTCTTAGAAACATTTGAAATTACGAATTATTGCCCCACTTAAAATTTCTATTATTAATTACGCAATTCAATACTGTTTACTATATTTATTTCTGGATTCATTTATGAAATAATAATTGAAAATAATAATGTAACAGAAACTGGAAGAAATTAATTAATTAAGGAAAATTGTATCCCTTTGGATTATGGTTATTTCTGGAGAGCGTGAGAGTCGTAAGCATGGCTTTGATGTGATCGGACGTATTCTTGTATTTTGTGCGAACAATGTAATTTCGGCTTTGTTAAGGCGAAAAATCAAGACTGTGTGATATACTAGAATGTGAGAAAGTATATTACCGTAACAATAAAAATTCTGCAACAACAATCTTCAAATTTATTTAGGTTAATCCAACCGTGAGGACCTAAAATGTGACATTTTCAGTTTCAAGAATCAGACCCGTAGGCAAGAAGAACTGGAGTCAACTCTACATGAAAAGCTCTGTCAACTAGAAAGTTTATTGCATTGTTCGCTCCTCTCAAATCTTCATAAAAGAGTAATGTGGACAATAGCTGTAAGTAGGAAAGTGAGGTAGTTTATACCCCAACAAACGATTTATAACGCCAACCGAAAATACTGTGTATTAAGAAAGATATTCAGAAGTAGTTAACGCTTACTTTGTGTAACGGACAGAACTGAGAGCATAAATGAATGTTTAAGTAAATTGTGTGATTTCAGTTTCTTCTAACAAATGGTTCAAATGGCTCTAAGAACTACGTGACTTAACATCTGAGGTCATCAGTCCCCTAGACTTAGAACTACTTAAACCTAACTAACCTAAGGACATCACACACATCCATGACCGAGGCAGGATTCGAACCTACGACCGCAACAGGAGCGAGGTTCCGGACTTCTTCTAACAGTTACATAATCTGGTTCAATGTACATAAACGTAATCCATGTCATAGGTGATTTATGTGCAACCAGCATACGACGTGGCACAGTGTAATAAAGCAATACCTTTCTATCTATAAACCTGGATATAAAGATGCACGTTTACCATATCACGTCGAACTTGATATGGTAAACAGTCAGTAGTCTCGGAATGTCCGCGCTGTCACATAACAGCTAACCAGAAAAGGGTGCGAAGAATACCTAACGCTTCCTGTCAGTTGCAGCTCTTTAAAGTTTTATGATGACTGTAAATGTGTTTCGCTTTCGTTAGCATTCCTACTGGAGGCAGAGAATGTCTGAAGCTTCACGCTTTACGTCAAACACAGGTTTCAAAATGCACAAAATAACGCATGGGTTAAGTCATTCTTTAAATCTGAATTAATAATAGAATTAATAATAGAAAGCTTCAGTTTAATTGGTAATTATTAAGTCTAAAAATATAATCGTTGTTATAGAAAAAGAATACAATTTTCAGTACGTGACATACATAGTCACCACATAATAAATAACTGAAAAACGAAAAATTCTACAGCCATTAGAATGGGGTGGAAATATTTAAATTAATGAGAGCGTGAAGTATTCGATACGATTACCGTTCGTATGGATTAAGAAAAACACAATTGCGTGTCATGTGCATCGGATGCTAACTGCCTCATTGAACACTGAAGTCTAAGTTTGAACACAAGTAAAGTCATGATAAAGATCCGAAAATGTAGCAACCAAAATTACGCTACGCTGTATGATGCAAGCGGTACTCTCACCACACATATACTTTTATGGATATGGTGTCTGTTCAACGGGGTCAGGTAAAAATGTGTGCCCCGACCAGGACTCGAACCCGGGACCTCCTGCTTACATAGCAGACGCTCTATCCAGCCAAGCCACCGAGGGCACAGATGACGTTGCGACTGCAGGGACTATCTCTCGCACCCGCATCTCGTGGTCGTGCGGTAGCGTTCTCGCTTCCCGCGCCCGGGGTCCCGGGTTCGATTCCCGGCGGGGTCAGGGATTTTCTCTGCCTCGTGATGGCTGGGTGTTGTGTGTTGTCCTTAGGTTAGTTAGGTTTAAGTAGTTCTAAGTTCTAGGGGACTGATGACCATAGATGTTAAGTCCCATAGTGATCAGAGCCATTTGAACCATTTTTGAACTATCTCTCGCACGCCTCCCGCGAGACACTCAGTCTCACCTTGAATGTCCACCCACTACATTCGTAGTGTCCCACCCCAACACACTCATTACTCGTGGAAGACATTATTCCAAGTCCCTTAAGGGTTCGGGGAATATGTGTGCATCTTCACAGAACAGACACGATATCCATATAAGTATATAGTTCTGGCGATAACGGCCATGACCTTCTTCTTCTGTGCGTTTGCACACATATTTTCGGAACTCTTACGGGACTTGGAAGAATGTCTTCCACGAGTAATGAGTGTGTTGCGGTGGGTCACTACGAATATAGTGTGTGGACATACAAGGTGAGAATGTGAGTCTCGCGGGAGGCGTGCGCGAGATAGTCTCTGCAGTCGCGCTATCATCCGTGCCCTCGTTGGCTCGGATGGACGCTGGCACGGTAGCTCTGAGTGATCGGTCAGAGTTAGCTGCCCTCTGCAATAAAAAGAAAATGAGTTAGTGGATCAACAATGAACTTGAACAAGCGTCATGAAACGTCCGCCCCACCCCGCTGTTTCTGTTTGTATAAATTTTCACCACATCCGAGAAACAACAGAACGATTCGCATTATGCATTCGGGCCACATCATTTTGTGATTGTCTTGCTTCCATTCTTCTTATGGCCCTCCACCGCAGGGAGTCCATGTAGGCTTTCTTCTTTGTGGCATACTGGACCATCTGTGACTGTATACGTAACGATTGTGACTGTGGGACTACCTGGCAAACACTACTCAGTTTGAAAGGTGCCCTGACGTCATCACTGATATGGTTGTCCATTGACTGGAATGTCTCCTTCCGTGAAGAACATGATTGTACGAACATCCGTTGAAATTCTACATCTACATCCATACTCCGCAAGCCTCCTGACGGTGTGTGGCGGAGGGTACTTTGAGTACCTCTATCGGTTCTCCCTTCTATTCCAGTCTCGTATTGTTCGTGGAAAGAAAGATTGTCTGTATGCCTCTGCGTGGGCTCTAATCTCTCTCATATTATCCTCATGGTCTCTTCGCGAGTTATACGTAGGAGGGAGCAATATACTGCTTGACTCCTCGGTGAGGAATGTTCTCGAAACTTCAACAATATCCCGTACCGAGCAACTGAGCGTCTCTCCTGCAGAGTCTTTCACTGGAATTTATGTATCATCTCCGTAACGCTTTCGCGATTACTAAATGAGCCTGTATCGAAGCACGCTGCTCTTCGTTGGATCTTCTCTATCTCTTCTATCCACCCTATCTGGTACGGATTCCACATTGGTCAGCAATATTCAAGCAATGGGCGAACAAGTGTACTGTAACCTACTTCCTTTGTTTTCGGATCGCATTTCCTTAGGATTCTTCCAATGAATCTCAGTCTGGCATCTGCTTTACCGACGATCAACTTTATATGATCATTCCATTTTAAATCACTCCTAATGCGTACTCCCTGATAATTTATGGAATTAACTGCTTCCAGTTGCTGACCTGCTATTTTGTAGCTAAATGATAAGGGACTTATCTTTCTGTGTATTCGCATCACATTACACTTGTCTACATTGGGATTCAATTGCCATTCCGTGCACCATGCGTCAATTCGCTGCAGATCCTCCTGCATTTCAGTACAATTTTCCATTGTTGCAACCTCTCGATACACCACAGCATCATCTGCAAAAAGCCTCAGTGAACTTCCGATGTCATCCACCAGGTCATTTATGTATATTTGGAATAGCAACGGTCCTATGACACTCCCCTGCGGCACACCTGAAATCACTCTTACTTCGGAAGATTTCTCTCCATTGAGAATGACATGCTGCGTTCTGTTATCTAGGAACTCTTCAATCCCATCACACAATTGGTCTGATAGTCCATATACTTTTACTTTGTTCATTACTTTTGTATGATTATACCATGAGTTAGACACAGCACGGGGAAATAGCGATTTGTTGCTTTAATTTTGGACACCAGTGTACTTTTTTCCATTGGCCTTGCATTACCTTTCTTCAGATTCCCTTCTTCTGAATTTACAATTTCCTCTCTTCCTCTGAGCATGTGGTAAGTCAACTGTGGGTCCTGTGTAACTCGGCTTCTGTCACAGGCACTGCTACAACCACATTACTGAAATAGTGCAAAAGCGTGTGTAGGAAACTGGTTGTTCATTACCATTGACATCACCGATTTTGATGAAATTTGTGACGGTTCAAATCCCAATAGAGTTGCAGACGAATGTGTTAAACGAACAGCTGTTATTCTTTAAACCTCTTAAGCTCACAGCTAAATTTGTATAAAAACAGCGGCCAAAAATAGCGTAATGGTGCCCAGGCTCTTTGGCAGTGGAGCGTCCCAGATTCTGTCGTTGCAATGGAGCTGTCGCCTCTGAGAGAGTGTCCAATCGAGCTGGAAAGTACGAGGCATTTGTTGTGGTACGAGTGCGGCACAGAAATAGCGCGAAAGCAGCGCGCCTGTATCCGACTGTGGAGACGAGTGGTCTGGAGAATACAGCGGCCCCTGGGGACAGTTATAAACAGGAAATTGGGGAATAATATCCAGACGAGCAAACACGAACGCGGCGCCACGGCACACGCTATCCGGGCCACAGCCCTCGGTCGCGAAATGGGCGCCAGCGCCCTTCAGACATAAGCGGCGCGTAAACCCTCACGCCGATCGATGGGCACAGTCAGCCCCCGCTCGTTTCGACCGCTTCGTTGTCAGCGTGGGCACACATCACATCTCACTGGGAAACAAAGACGTCCACCACAATGGGGAAAAGTAACTGCCTGGCTTAGATATGCTAATGTAACTTATGCGCAAGCACACATTTGAGTTAAGTTACGTCTATGTCTAACGAAGAAGTAGAAAATGTGGTCATTTGTTACAACTGATATGCAAAGATCAGCACATTCCTCAAACTGGGGAACTATCAAGAATGGGATTCCACAAGTGTCGGTCTTGGGTCCTTTTTTTGTTCTTAATATATATTAATGACTTGCCACTCTATATTCATGAAGAGGCAAAGTTAGTTCTCTTTGCTGATGATACAAGTATAGTAATCACACCTGACAAACAGGAATTAACTGATGAAATTGTCAATGATGTCTTTCAGAAAATTATTAGGTGGTTCCTTGTAAACGGACTCTCACTTAATCTTGATAAGACACAGTACATACAGTTCTGTACAGTAAATGGTATGACGCCATTAATAAATATAGACCTTAATCAGAAGCATACAGCTAAGGTAGAATATTCAAAATTTTTAGGTGTGTCCATTGATGAGAGATTAAATTGGAAGTTAACACATTGATGATCTGCTGAAACGTTTGAGTTCAGCTACTTATGCAATAAGGGACGTTGCAAATTTTGGTGATAAACATCTTAGTAAATTAGCATACTACGCCAATTTTCACTCATTGCTTGGATGTGGCATCATGTTTTGGTAATTCATCACTGAGGAGTAAAGTATTTATTGCACAAAAACGTGTAATCAGAATAATAGCTGGAGTCCATCCAAGATCATATTGCAGACATTTATTTAAGGATCTAGGGATATTCACAGTAGTTTCTCAGTATATATACTCTCTTATGAAATTGGTTACTAACAACCAAACCCAATTCAAAAATAATAGCAGTGTGCATAACTACAATACTAGGAGAAAGGATGATCTTCACTATTCAAGATTAAATCTAATTTTGGCACAGAAAGGAGTGAGTTATACTGCGACTAATGTCTTTGGTCACGTACCAAATAGTATCAAAAGTCTGACAGATAACGAACAAGTATTTAAGAAGAAATTAAAAGAATTTCTGAATGACTACTCCTTCTATTCCATAGAGGAATTTTTAGATATAAATTAAGGAAAAAACAAAAAAATATTTAAAAAAATTAAAAAACCAAAAAAAAGTTGTTATATTAACTTAATTATGATGATAAATTAACTTAATTATGTAATGTATTGGAAAATTTGACTCGTTCCACATCATTACGAAATATCGTATTCATGATCCATGGAACTAATATTAATCTAATATAATCTAATCTAATCTAGAGAAATTAGTATGCTACTTCGTGTTCTAAAGGTGACCTATGTGACTGATCGAAACCGGTAAAAATGTACAGGGGCTCTATAGTGACATAAACACTATACAATTTTGTGTCAGTCACTACTTCTACATGTCGACGTTTCAGAGGTATTGAAAAAATCAGTATGAAAACATACTTTACCAAAAATAAGAAGTGTTACAAACTTTAAAAGTTTATTCAACACTACAGTATAGAATCCATAGTCACATTACATTGTTTTTTTTTTCTTTAAACAGAAAGGGTTACATTACGTGTTTCTACAAACTATGTCGTCATTTTCACATGTTAAAACATCAGTTGGATAATATATAATGGGGATTATTACCATACATCTGACAAAAATTGCGAGAAATAATTATACCAAGCAACTGAGACAATGGCGGCACAATCATGTCACTATAAGATGTGCCTGTGATTGCCCAAACGTTCGTTCCATGTTCTAGTGTAGAATAGATAAAAACTGCACCGTGGTGAAATTTTCCAAGAATTTCTGCATTGTGTGCTGCCATGACACAATGATAATATGGCTGATGTGTGTCAGTCCTACATGAAAGTACATTGTGTTTTGAGATTCTTTTTTTCGGAACATAGTAAAAATATGTGCTGCATTCCATATGGAAGCTTGCTGCGCCTGATACACTTACGAGTTGTGAATTTATATCAGCCATACGATCGTTGTGTCAAAGCAGGACACATTGCAGGAGATTTTGGCAAATTTCATCATGGTGTAGTTTTTATCTATTGTACATTAGCATATGGAATGAATATTTGAGCAAGAATAGGCACAAAATGTAGTGACTTGGTTGTGCCACCATTGCCTCAGTTGCCTGGTGTCATCATTTCTCATAATTTTGTCAAAAAGTGGTTCAAATGGCTGTGGACCCTATGGGACTTAACATCTGAGATCATCAGTCCCCTAGAACTTAGAACTACTTAAACCTAACTAACCTAAGGACATCACACAACACCCAGCCATCACGAGGCATAGAAAATCCCTGACCCCGTCGGGAATCGAACCCGGGAACCCGGGCGCGGGAAGCGAGAACGCTACCGCACGACCACCAGCTGCGGGCTAACGGCTTGTGCATTAGTACGGAAATTCATGGAAGATTAAAAACCCGTATCGAACCTCGACTTGAACCCGGGGCCTTCGTCCGCAAACGCCGAAGATCCTGGGTTCTAGTCCTGATCCCGCATACGGTTTTAATCTTGCAGGAAGTTTCGGTTTTAGTTATTTACCGTAATTTTTATTTGTAGCATCGTTTGTCTGTTTGAGTATAAAATCATTACACTCCTCATATCTTCCCAGAAAATGAAAATCCATTTCGTCGTTACACCTCACGAAACACGCAGGAACCATCGAATCTAATTCAGTGGAGAGGTGTGAATAAGAAGACTATGGTGAACTATAATAAATCTGGCAAATGTATTTCGCTGTAGAATAAATTACGTGAAGGAGAAAGAGACAACGATTTTCGAAGATGCAGGCATGCCAGACAATTCATTTAAGAACGTACTCACGACCTTTACCTTAACACCACAACTTATAAGCACCGTAATTGAGCACAGTGTGAAAAGCCGCTCGAATATAAGATTTGGTGTTGTTAAATGGAGCAGGAAAGGTCACTGGAAAACAGCTTATGTGCTTGTGGTTCAAGAACCTGTCAACTTAAGAAGGCGTCGACCAAAGAGCGTAAAGCGCTTAGACGAGGCAGCCGATTTATTTTCTGGGCCTACCCTCCAGGGAGCTTAGCGGCTTCGCCGCAGCACAAGACGCGCACCTGCCTAAAGGAACCATGCGGAGACCTGATATTTATTACGATGGTAGTTGGCCGTTTGCGGGCAAGGCAGATCAACAGTAAGGAATCTACAATCCAATAAATTTAAAGCACTGATACCATCGATCTATCAGGCTGTAAATAAATATCTTCCACTAAAAGCTCTGTTAGCTTCTTTGCCTCTTTTTTCCAGCAAAACTTTCATGCAATAAATCCTTGATGACGTTTTAAGAGATGTCAAGGTGGAAATTCAAACCTAAAACACCACAGTTCTCGAGAATGAAGTACGGAATGGGCCTCGAGAAACGAGTGATCGTTATTTTAAGTGATCTAGTTCTATAACATGATGTAGTTCTATTCATCAGGAGACTAATGAAAGTGAAACGGGTGGCTGTGTTATAATTTACTGCGTTTTAACGTGTAATCTGGTCGTTGGTAATAGCGACACATTCTTCAGCCGAATTTCCTCGCGATTGACAACCTACATGTCTGCAACAAACTTATAATCCTTATTAATTTATGCTTGATAAAGTTTGGTTAAGCTCCGTGGTTGTGGATTAAATACCTCCAACAAATACAGCAGTCAGATTTTTTATGTAATTTATTAATGCGAATATACTTTCTGGGATTTCACACATCTGTGGCCGCTCGGGCTTAGCCCAGCGGTCTTAGGCGCTGCAGTCATGGACTGTGCAGCTGATCCCAGCTGAGGTTCGAGTCCTCCCTCGGGCATGGGTGTATGTGCTTGTTCTTAGGATCATTTAGGTTAAGTAGTGTGTAAGCTTATGGACTGCTGACCTTAGCAGTCAAGTCCCATAAGATTTCACACACATTTGAACATTTTTTTAACTCATCTCTGATTGGGGTCAAATATTTACCCATATCAGCCAGAACATTATGACCAGCGACATACTATCGGCATAACCCCGACTGGGCGACAGCAGCGTCACCTGGCGAGGAATGACTGGGAGTCAGACACACGCACGCTGTGTGTAGTATCAGTGAGCGTCCGGTCCGTGTGTTGAACAGGAAAGATGCTCGATTTCTGAGTTTGACTGAGGTCTGAGTGCGATGGCCCGGAGGCTCGGCAGGAGACTTTCGAAAACTGCACCATTTGTCGGGTGTTCGAGGAGTGCTGTGGTTTCTTCAACACATAGTGAAACCAAGGTGAAAAGACGTACAGACGTTGTAGGATTGGGCGACCATCCTTTATTAGAGATTTCGGACGTTGCAGGTTTGGCATCAGACTTTATTGCTGAGAAAAGGAAAAGTGTGTATGAACACAAAGTGCACCGAAAACTCCTAAAGGTGGGCCTTTGCAGCCGATGACCCATTCATGTGCCAATGGTAACACCACGACATCGTCTACTACAACTGAAATGGGCACGTGACCATCGGCACTGGACTTCGGCTTAGTGGGAGAGCGTTGCATGGTCTGATGAATCCTTACTTTCTTTACAATGCCGGTGGTAGGGTGCGAATCGATCGTCTTCCAGGGGAAGACACCTGTACCAGGAAACGGAGACAAGCTGGTGCCAGCTCCATTATACACTGGGGAACGTGCACGTAGGCATCCGTGGGTCCAATGGGGCCCGTGCAAGACAATATGACAGCCAAGGAGTATCGTACGGTGGTTGTAGACCACGTATATCCCTTTGTGGCGATCATGTTTCCCTACGGCAGTGGCAATTTTCAGTAAGATAACGCCTGACGTCACAAAGCCAGGAGTGTCATGGAGTGGTACGAGAAACAAAGTGGCGAGTTCCAGTCGATGTGCTCCACCTCCCTCCCCCAACTCACCAGATATGAAGCCGATCGAACACTTCTGGGATGTGATGGAACGTTGCGTCAGAGGTCATCGCCCCCTCCCCGGAATTTAGGGGTTTTATGCGACTTTTGTGTGTAGATCAAGTGGCAACTCCATCCAGTGACCTACCAAAGGCCACATCGCTTCCACTCCACGACGTATAGCCGCTGTTATAAGTGCCAGAATGCACATACAGGTTATTAGGTAGGTGATCACAATGTTACCGCTGATGAGTGTACCAGGTGATCAGAAAGTCAGTATAAATTTGAAAACTGAATAAATCACGGAATAATGTAGATAGAGAGGTGCAAATTCACACACATATTTGGAATGACATGGAGATTTACTAGACCAAAAAAAATAAAAATACAAACGTTCAAAAAATGTCCGACAGATGGCGCTTCATCTGATCAGAATAGCAATAATTAGCTTAACAAAGTAAGACAAAGCAAAGATAATGTTCTTTACAGGAAATTCTCAATATGTCCACCATCATTCCTCAACAATAGCTGTAGTCGAGGAATATTGTTGTGAACAGCACTGTAAAACATGTCCGGAGTTGTGGTGAGGCATTGGTGTCGGATGTTGTCTTTCAGCATCCCTAGAGATGTCGGTTGATCACGATACACTTGTGACTTCAGGTAACCCCTAAGCCAATAATCGCACGGACTGAGGTCTGGGGACCTGGGAGGCCAAGCATGACGAAAGTGGCGGCTGAGCACACGATCATTACCAAACGACGCGCGCAAGAGGTCTTTCACGCGTCTAGAAATATGAGACGTTCTTTTGGTTCTAATAAAACCCCCATGTCATTCCAAGCATGTGTGTCAATTTTTACCTTTCTATCTACATTATTCCATGGTTTATTAAGTTTTCAAATTTATACTGACTTTTCGATCACCTGGTATATCGTCAATACTGCAGTGTTTTAGTTTCTGTATTCTATACGCTGGAGCTACCTTGTTAAACCGATAAGAAAGGTGTATTAATGAAGATATAAATGTGTTAGGTGTATTAAAGGTGGGTTGAAGGCCGAAATGCATCATTGCATAAATAAAACTGTGCGAAATGTGGCTGGTTGCTTCATTGCCTCAAGTAATTATATATTTAATGCAATATATTTTCAGTTATCCCCATGAGTATTGCTCGTTGATAGAGTTCCGGTATATCTACAACGAATTTCGATGATTGCAGCGCGTCAGTTGCAGTTTCTATGAGCCAGCGTTTTCATGTTCAGTACGTGCCTTCCTACTCGGTCCACAACAGACCATCATTGCCTTTATTGCCCTCTATCGGTGCTCCATGCAAATATGGTGTATCTATGTCAGTTCATTAGTGACGCTTTTTGTTTTGCACAACTGTGTAGTGACAAACTACTGAGGAATGGGTTTCCGTCCAAGGAATTTTCTACCACTACTTGCTTCTTTTTCTTCTGGCAACGGTTTTCTGACGTGAAGCTTGCCAAGTTACGGGCCCATCTTATAGTACGAGACCCCCAATAACTGTCTGGATAAGTTGTATCCAAAGTCGGAGGAAGGTGAGGCCATACCATCTTAAGAGGACCGTGTCTAATAACGAACGCACTTTCTTAGTCAAATTCTTTCTGGTGGATGACAGTTTTACTTTAGCTACGGAGGCGGACAGGAGTCCGAATTGGGGGAAGATACACGTACACTTCATATATATATTTTGCAAGACACTTATACTGTATAGCGGAAAGTTTTTCGCAACAATATTAGCGCATTCTGTCAAATTTAACGCCCGTATTGAGCGAGTCTATGTGGCTCTTTAAACAGTGTCAATTTATTCTCATGTTTCCTACAGGATATATGCGAAAGCGGCAGGTGAGTTCTCGCACAGTTTTCTTCGAATACAGATTAGCTAAATTGACCAGAGATTGTTTCTGGACAACTCCGTCGTATTTCTCCGAACGTTTTGTTACAATTTCATACAAACTATACCGTCCTCTTACAATCCTCATACCGCCCTTAGAAACTTATTCTGTGTGATGTGCTCAAGAGGTACAGCACTATTCCTGTAATTGGATACTATTGGCTTCGACCTCCTTTTTATAGGTATTGTATTGTATTTACCTATACCTTAAGTGAACTGTCATTCATTAAGTCAAGTGTCAGGACTGGTTGTTTAACGGTAAAGGATGTGCCTGGAAACCGAAAGGTCGCGAAGTCGAATCCCGGTCGGACCAAGGAAATTTCCAGTCTTCCTTTAATTTTGAGGAAAACTCTCAGTGATTTTGAAGAGTCGCCAGGAATAACACGTTGTTTGGATTAAACGTTAACTTAAAGATACCCTTCTCTGATTGATTAAGTGGGACACGCAAGTCGCCGAGGTGACGGCCAGTTGAAAGACTTGCACTTCGCTATTGAGCAACTCGAAACTAAACCAAATGAAAAGTTGCCCAAGTTTCCTTGCATACGATTGTCCGATGGCGATACTTCTTCGCTGTACACAACAGCGTTGTCAGTAAACAAAGTTACAACGCTCCTGTTCTTATCAGAAAATTCGTTCATGTGCACTCAGAAAATTAGAGAACATATTTGCACTTTCGATGTTGCTTCTGCTTTTGCCAATATTCGATACACGGTCTGGATCGTATTAATTAAATATTCACGGATTTAATAACATCCCTCCGAATGTAGTTTGTGTGATCGTATGGTGGTTAGTATTTCACGACGTACTACATATGTTCACAGAAACTTCGCTTAAATCTGCAACTAAACCTTGATAGGATATGGAAGAAATCAGTCATGTCATTTGTAAGGAAAACGCGCCGGTATTTGCCTTGACTGTTTGAGAAACCGTAGAAACCTAAATATCTGTGGTCGGACGAAGAGTTGAACAATACTACCACCCAAAGCGAATCCATTGTCTTAAGCACTACGCCACATCACGGGGTAGAGTGAGAAGTACTTTATACTGAAGTCGCAGTAGAGTCATCCTGGTGGTAGACTTGGTGATAAGTAATCTTTTTAAATGTTAAGTCATGCTAGGTCATGGGTAAAATGATGAATTTATCACCTGTTAACAGAGACACCATTATCCGTAAAATTCACACAGATAGGAGATGGCTAGGTTCTGTTTTTGCAATAGAAATGAGTAAATAGTAGTTGTCGGTGACTGTTCAACATCCGCGAAAGTTATATGTAGAGTCTTAGTGCAATGCGTTATAGCATCGCTGATGTTGTCAGAGTACATACTCGTACATGCTTTATCACGTGACGCCAGCACGACTGTCACAGAATTAGGAAGCCGTGCGGTTGTCTGCAGAAAATGATCATCGCAGTGCTATCACAAGGAAATGTAAGACGACTTGAAAGGTATTCCCACTTGATGTACTAAATAATAGCCATTAAATATACACACATAAAAAAATATTTTGCGTCACCCCGGTTCCTAGAACTCCTGAAGATAGACGTTGACTGTGGATATTATATCATAGACTCAGTCTCTTTGACAGTTCAGAGAGCCGACTGCTTTGGCCGAGCGGTTCTAGGGGCTTCAGCCCGGAACCGCGCTGCTGCAATGGTCGCAGGTTCGAAACCTGCTTCAGGCATGGATGTGTGTGATGTCCTTAGGTTGGTTAGGTTTAAGTAGTTTCTAAGTCTAGAGGGCTGATGACCTCAGATGTTGAGTCCCATAGTGCTTAGAGCCATTTGAACCATTTGAACTGTTCAAATATGTCACTAAACCCACCCAAAAATGTAAACAACAATGCGTGAGCAGCGCCTATTAGACGGAGGGGGTCCGACAGCCGATCAGTTAAAGTCATTCCACCAGAAGTAGGTACACGGCTTGTGTTGTCTGGAGTTCAACCATGCCTAGACAGTCAATACCGCAGCTCGATCGCGTCCGGCCGGCCTCAGTGGTCTCGCGGTTCTAGGCGCGCAGTCCGGAACCGCGCGACTGCTACGGTCGCAGGTTCGAATCCTGCCTCGGGCATGGATGTGTGTGATGTCCTTAGGTTAGTTAGGTTTAAGTAGTTCTAGGTTCTAGGAGACTGATGACCACAGATGTTAAGTCCCATAGTGCTCAGAGCCATTTGAACCATTTTTGATCGCGTCCGCATTGTTACTTTGTGCCAGGAAAGGGTCTCAAAAAGATAAGTGTCCACATAACTTAGAATACAAGTAGGTTTCCATTTGGATGAAGCCAGATGGAAACCCACTTGTTTTCTAGATTATGTGGATGATACGTTCGTGTTCTGGCCCCATGGAAGGGACATGCTCCTAGACTTCCTTACACACCTGAACTCCATATATTCGAACATCAAATTCACTATTGAGACCGAAGCAGAAGGAAGATTACCATTCCTGGACGTCATGGTCAAAGGAAGAACGGATGGCATCCTGGGCCACGGGGTATACAGGAAGAAAACGCACACTGACCTATATTTGCAAGCGGATAGCTGCCACCACCCTGCGCTAGGAATGGGGTGCTAAAAACACTGGTGCACAGGACGCGCACCACCTCTGACGCAGAAAATCTACCCCTAGAGCTGGAATACCTCAAAAATTTATTCCGGAAAAACGGGTACTCAGAATGGCAAATCAGACGCGATCGCCGCCCCACGTCCAAAGTAGAGCGTGTGGAGGCGGAAGAAGTCACGGAGAAAGAGATGGCCACTGCCTATGTACCGTATACTGGAACACTATCGCGGAAGACAGGACGAATGTTGAGGAAACACCGAGGAGGAACTGTCTTTTCCCCACCAAATAAAAAGCGAGCATTATTGGAAAGTGTCAAACACGATCTCGGTTTGCAGAAGGCCGGCATATACCAGATTCCGTGTCAATGTGGGAAGACGTATATTGGACAGACAGTGCGCACCATCGGAGATCGTTGCCGAGAACATCAGAGGCACACTCGACTTGGGTACCGCAACAAGTCGGCGATCGCAGAGCACTGTTTGTCCGAAAATCACGAAATGGACTACCAACATACCAGGTTCTTGTAACAGACATCTAAATACCGGGACAGTGGCGTTAGAGAATCTGTCGAAATTCGTGCCAGGAACGGACACATCAAACTTTATTGCGGCTACAACCTCAAAAGGGCATGGGAACCAGCATTGAGCCTAATTAAAAAGACGTTCATCAAAGAAAACGAACAGGTGACTAGGGCGGACGAGGCAATTACACCGACGCCACCAGCGTCTCAGCGACCGCTGACGCGCGGGCGCGGACCGCGGAGAGAACGCCTCGTGAGGGGAGGGGATTTAAGACGGCCGCCCGCATCAGGAATTCAGTTCGTCATCTCACCTGACGATGGCGACATGTCTCATCGCCAAAATATTGTGGCCATTGGATACTATGGAACGGCAGTACACCCGTGGAATGTTCGAGGAAGAAATACGCCGGGAGAAAATGAAGAATCACAGCGAAAACACTAGCCACCAGAAGAAGAAGAAGAAGAAGTTGTTACACAGGTCCCTGCTTCACTTCTGACAGTAATGTGTTCTAACTTTCTCACGGTCGCAGAAGCAACTTTCCCAAAAATATTTTTTAACGGTCAAGGTTCTCACTGGTGTTTATTCCAGTAGGATGTAACTTATTTCAATAGTCACAGGATTCTCACTGAAATGAGGCCATATGCTCTAATAAAATATTTGCGTATCAGCTATGGATTATGTATTATGATTATTTGGAATTCTTTAGCAAGTTTTCTTAAATCGACACGTCAGTGATGACATCAAGTTGTCCTTCATGTACATTACTTTCGTGTTTGTATTCCAAGAATCCACGTATATATATATATATATATATATATATATATATATATATATATATATATATATATATATATATGCGACGGGTGTAATATCATTGACGTACGAGGTCATATTAAAAAGTAATGCCTCTGAAATTTTATGTGAAAATTATTTAAGATGCCGGCCTGTGTGGCTGAGCGATTCTAGGTGCTTCAGTCTGGCACCACGCGACCTCTACGGTCGCAGGTTCGAATCCTGCCTCGGGCATGGATGTGTGTGATGTCCTTAGGTTAGTTAAGTTTAAGTAGTTCTAAGTTCAAGGGGACTGATGACCTCAGATGTTAAGTCCCATAGTGCTCAGAGCCATTTGAACCATTATTTGAGGTGCACTATCCATGCTTAAAAATTCGTTGGGGTGTGTTAAAGGCTTCGATTCTGCCATTATTAAAAATAGAAGAACTCAAGATTAAGTTTACTTGGACGTAATTAGAGACAAGACAGAATACCGGGGATGCCAAGTGAAAAGGAAGGAATTGATCGCTTCCTCCTCAAAGCAACCACCTGGGGCTTTCACTTGAAAGGACTAAAGAAAATTATGTAGACCCAGATCTGGATGGCGGAAGTGCTGCTTTTCGTAGTAGTTTTCACTCTTACTACCAGATGACATTAACTAAGACTTCAGAGTAGCATTAAACTCAGAAAACAGCCGAACCGTTACATTCAAACACCGCTAAACATGTTCGCTAAAGGTGTTGGCTAAGCGTTTTCCGATTCTAATAGCTGCAGAGCAAACAGTCAGTTTCAAGTGTCGTGTACACCGTACTTGAGACACACCCTGTAAACCATGCATGCTGCTTGTAACATCTGAAATTCGCTGGCTGCGCTGCCACTACTATTGATCCTAAGATGTCCTATAAGTGAACGAAACAGGATAGCTATTGTGAAAATGATGTGGCAGCAAAATTTAGTGAAAACACTTTGGTTTTTCAGTTGTCGTGTGCTTATTATCTTCTTAGTACGTCGATACTTCATAGATTTTCCTAATTAGTGCGTCGTTGTTTTCCCCATACAAAACCAGTTAATTCGTGGAGAATTTCTGGCAGGATATCAAATATAACTCTTGGAACAACTTTTTCTTATTTACAGAGAGACTGATGGATTTTCCGCATTTTATAAGTTACCTACATTACCTGTCAGAAGTAACACGTTTATTACAGCATGTAGTTCAACTGTTTATTCATTTACTTCATAATATTTCTGGACTGGCCTGGGATAATATTTGACAGTAAAAATTCTTCTGATTTGTTCTGGGCTACCTTAAAGTGTTCGAAATGGTTCAAATGGCTCTGAGCACTATGGGGCTTAATATCTGAGGTCATCAATCCCCTAGAACGTAGAACTACTTAAACCTAACTAACCTAAGGACATCACACACATCCATGCCCGAGGCAGGGTTCGAACCTGCAACCGTAGCGGTCGCGCGGTTCCAGACTGAAGCGCCTAGAACCGCTCGGCCACCCCGGCCAGCTTTCACACACGTTTCAACAATTTTTTAACTTGGCGCACACCGCATGTCGATATATTTATTTATTTTGAATGTATTTGGGTGACCTGTCTTAGCTGTCTCACCCTGTATTTCGATTATTGAACATTTCCAGACACGCTGTTATCCTTGACCAGGACTCTGTGAACCCTAGCTCAATCAATACCAACGTGTTTTCTACAACGCGCATCACAAGGGGGGAGGGGGGGGGGTGTACTTTGTGCCCACCACCAATATAGAAATTTCTTTATTTGTTGTTAATTTTTATTACCAAATTTCTTTAACAATAAGGACTGATATATTTGTAGACTCGTGAACCTGAAACTATCTTCACCACAATCTTAGGAATAGGGTCTACCAACGCTTTTCCGCAATGTGTGCAAGGGGAGGAAGGGTACTTTATGACGAGCATAAAAAATTCTCAAAAATTCTAATTTTGTTAACTGTCGTTGAGTGTTATCCACAACCTTCTTCTTAAAGATGTATAGATGAGTAAAAAGGGTCCTGAACTTGAAAGTATGAATTAGACGTTTGTTGCGAAATATCACATTCACAACTAAGACTTAAGTCTTGGGATTACGTTTTACCGAAAACTGCAAAGCAGTTACGGAATCTGGTATAAGAAATAATTGAAAGTAATAAATATTTTTTTTTAAATTTTGTAATATAAAATACATGTCTAAATTACAATACTTTCGAAAGGTGGGCATCATGTACCCTCACTCCTCTGGTATGCGACGTTTAGTATTCATTGTATTTCGACAGCATCTTTGAGTGTAATCTAATGTTCGTAGTGTGACGTTATCATTTTCTGTTCGTTCATTAGGTTTCGAGTGTGGTGACTTACAATTTACCCATTTATATTACTCGACTACCTCTTCCATTTTCTTTTAATACCGCGTCAGTTTATGTCTGTTGTGAAAAGTTTACTTAACTGTTTATAAAAGTAGACATGGCTCTGAACGATATGTTGCTGTATTCTGAGAAACTATCCGCATAGTGTCCAATAGATCTAATTATTTCCCAGCAGAGTCTCCTTAATCTGAAACTAATTTCTAGCAGCGATAGGCGACCATATTCGCGCTCGTTTCCATCAAGTGTTTCAGTGTAGACTAACTACGTTATCCGTGTTCCTTTAATTGAAATGGCATGTATTTGATTTTTCTCTTCAAAAATGGTTCAAATGGCTCTGAGCACTATGCGACTTAACTTCTGAGGTCATCAGTCGCCTAGAATTTAGAACTAATTAAACCAAAAATAACCTAAGGACATCACACAAATCCATGCCCGAGGCAGGATTCGAACCTTCGACTGTAGCGGTTGCTCGTTTCCAGAGTGTAGCGCCTAGAACCGCAAAGCCACTCCGGCCGTCTATTTTTCTCTTGGCCATCGATCACCCACCTTCGAGATACTCGGCATGGACGATGTTACAAAACTCCCACGTTAATTCTCTTTCCTTAGTCAATAATCCAAACTATTTTTCAGCCGTGTGTATTTCTATATTAACTACCTGTTTATTTGTGCCCCTTCTCGCTTTAAGTGTTTCCCAAAAGTTCTCAATCTGTTCTGATGTTAGAGTACATATTTGAATAGTATGCAAACTAAATTGCTCGATTTTCAGTGTCCCAAACCTATTCCTGCTAATTATGGTTTAGTAGCCGAACACTTCATCTATTATAATACTGTTATCTTTTGTTGTTGCTAATTTGACAGAGTACAGTTACACCAATTTATTGACTTCCCTTTTAGAGAAATGAAAGACGTTCACATTTTGAAATGGGTCTGAGAAGTGCTTGTAATTAAAAACTAATTACCTGGAGCCTTTCTGCTTTACTCGAGCACTGGAAATTATAGACACATTTTGATCATATACTGGCATCAAAGATGTTTCCTATATTCATGCACAGTTAATTGGTCGTTATACACATGTGATTCCAGAGTTGCAGCGTCAACTGGAAGTCGTGTGTAGGATAGTGTGATAAATTAATTTACAGCACTCTGCACGTTGTTCTCTCTTTTTCACCCTAAATTAGTATTCGTCACCCATGTCGGGCAAAGCTTCGTAAGTCGTACCATAGTCTAAGTCGTACTCCAGTAGTACCTGATCTCACGTTTTTGAGATGCTACCTCAAGTGGTTTACAATTGAGATAAACAGTCATGCTAGTAAGCAAACACAAGTGGGCGGACCGCTGAGTGTCGTGACAGAAAAATAATTAACAAGTAAGTTTTTTGACTGTGCTTACTACTTTGTCTCACTCACTTGTAAACAGATTCAGAAAAGAGTACGACGACAAATAGTTGTTTTATGTAACGTCTAGTTTCGTGGTTCTTTACCATTTATTTAAACATAATCAAAACGTAGAAGACTTTCAGGTTATGCCTGTGGTTCAGGTTCGAAATGTTAAAAGTCTCACTGCCTAAGCTCTAGTTGTGGAGAATTTGTTAAACGTACCGGTAGACTTAGATGTTGATGGAAATTACGTACCAACTAAAAATTGCTTGTTCCAGCTGATCAATATAACGAAGAGAGCGTACAGTAGGTGGAAGCAGGAGGATATGGACGAAGCTATACTGAAACATCGGAATGTTGAAATTTGATCTAATAACGCTTGTAGTAGATATAATATACCAAAACCTACACTGCGTCTCTCATTTGAAGGATTTACATAAAACATCAAAATTTGGGTGACCTTACGGTATGACAGCAAAGATGGAAGATGAATTATCAGAGCATATAATTAATTGAACGTCCATTTTCATCGGAGTAACCATTACCGAATTAAGGAAACTTGCCTACCAACTTGCTGAGAGATTTCATCTAGAGCATCGCTTTCACAAAGAAGAAAAGATAGCCGGTAAATAATGGTATTAGAAGTTTATTGAAAGATCATACAACTTTGTCCTTGCGAATTTCCGAAACAAAATCGATGGCATGAAGGAAGGGCTTAATAAAGAACGTGTTAATGAGTTTTTCGATAAATATTTGGGAATAATACATGAACATAAGTTTACTATTGACGAAACTTACAACGTGGATCAATTCTCATTATCCACAGTTCAGAAACAGTCTAAAGTAATTGTCTGAAAAGGCAAACAGCAAATGGAAGCAATCGCAAGCGGAGAAAGGGGTCCTACAACGACATGTGTATGTACAATGATTACAGCAGGCGAATTCATACTTCTGGTGTTAATACTTAAACGCAATAGAATTCATGATATCGTCAGAACGGGAGTTCCACCAAACACAGCATTTGGAGTTCGACAAATGGATAACATTAGTACCGTTTGTACGATGGCTAGGAATGTTCACAAAATTTACAGAAGTTTTACTGGATGGTCATAGCATACGCACCAAAAATTTAAAGGCAGTTCAGCTGCCTCATGATTATAGTACACTTATGCTATCATTTCCCTTTTACACGGCTTATCGTCCTTAGTCACTGAACAGATTGTTCTTGAAACACTGAGTAACAACCACAATGAAGCGGCATCTTCGTGGCTACTTTCAAATCCTGGCAGTGTCACAGAACAAGCTAACGTTGCAAAACTCCTGGGTAAAGATCAGTTTGTGTGGACATAGCACTAAAACGGTGCGGCCAAATGATAGAAATGTCGTAGAAGAAGAGGACTTCTTAGCTACTACTGTACACGTTGTTAATCACTGAGACTAATTGTCGGCAGATGGAACTGAAGCAACAGCGTAAAAATAAGGAAGGCCACCAACATTGCAGCACCGCTCGATGATTAGTCTGGAGCTTCTACCATGTCTCAACAATGTAGAGCCGCAAGCAATGTTACAATTGTTATAGAAATCAAAAGTCAACAAATAAAATCTCACTTGAATATTTTAGCTCCTATGCCATGTATTACAAAAGCTATCAAGAAAAATACGGAACGACCTATACCAACATCGGAACTAACATCGAGTCCTTACAGAAGAGAAATACAAGCCATACAAAAGGCAAATAAAAAGAAAGAATCCTGTGCAAAA
The DNA here is from genome assembly GCF_023897955.1 of Schistocerca gregaria. Classification (NCBI taxonomy): domain Eukaryota; kingdom Metazoa; phylum Arthropoda; class Insecta; order Orthoptera; family Acrididae; genus Schistocerca; species Schistocerca gregaria. The sequence goes on from NC_064931.1 coordinate 708,973,633, forward strand.
CCTATATAAAAGAAACAGATAGATAAAAACATTGACAAGAATGAAAAACTAGAGGACAGAATCAACTGGCTGTCAGCTGTCTAAGGAAGGTCAAGAAGAAGACTTTATTCTGTGTATGAAATATAAACGTTGGGTACATGACCTATGTGCTGGCGCGGAAACTAAACTAAACTAAACTCTTCTCGAACAGGCTATGTAAGCCCTACGGTACCGACCAGCCGCCGTGTCATCCTCAGCCCACAGGCGTCACTGGATCAGGATATAGAGGGGCATGTGGGCAACACACCGCTCTCCCCGCCGTCAGTTTCAGAGACCGGAGGCGTGGAAACTAAAACTGAGAAATTTGGCCTTGATATCTGTGTATAAACCAACAGATATTTGATATGCCAGTTTAAGCAATTTGTTAAGAATTTCTATTTACTTTCCTACGTATAATTTCATTACTTGTAATTATAGGTGTAACGTTACGCTTATAATTTCTTATTGAGACGTTTTGTTACATTATTCCATGTATTTATCATGTCATCGCTGACTTCTTAGCCTAAGTACGACGTAGCCTGTAGGGGATACGATTTAGGAAACTAGGAGACTTAATCGAACCGAAGGTACAGATTTGAAAAAGGTTGAAAATTCATTTTGAAAAAACATTTTTGTATTTGTGTGGAAGATGGTCGATAGTTTAAAAAAAACCAAAATTCTTTGTACGCAAAACAAATTGTATTAATAAAATTACCCTACCAAATACAGTAATTCTGCCTTAAGGGATGGAATTTGAGCAACCTTACCCTACAGCTTTATCCCAAGACTGTCGAACGATTACTTCTATCTCTGTATGTCATTAACGATACAACTACTTTGCTACATGAATCTGTTCTATGTGTGTTATCCTTATCTCACACTGTCACATCCTCTGAATTCCTGTTGATAACACCCGTCTGCTCCATATTTGTTGTTACGGCCCATTAACAGATTTTAACAGATTTAGTGTGGTAAGTTCGTATGGGACCAAATTGCTGAAGTCATAGGTCCCTAGAATTACACACAACTTAATCTATCATAAACTAACTTACGGTAAGGATAACAGACATACACCCATGCCCTAGGGAGGACTCGAACCTCTGTCGGGCAAGGGGGGGGGGGGGGGGAGGGGGAGCCGCGAGAACCATGGCAAGGCGCTCCGACGGCGCTGCTTCGCCGTACGATCCATTTGGTTATTGAGATGGAATCTACGGAAAGAGTGTACATATAGCGTAACTTTGGGGCTACGCCCTGCGTTTTTATTATCGGGCATGTAATCCGTGTACCCAATGCTCATGTTACCACACACTCGGGTCTCGTCTTACTTACAGACTTCCGTTTGTGACGCGGGCCCTTCATCAGCAACGCAACTGCAGTCAACTCGGAGAGGTCCTAACAAGATTTGCGCTCTCATCCTTGACACAAAACTTTCCCGATACAGGTGAAATGTTTCCCGGTACGTGCCTAAGGACACAGGAACTCTCTACCAAAATTACATAGTAGTTTCTTTTTTTTCGATCCGCCCTCTTTGTCACAACGGAAAAATCAGTCCATTTCGAAATGCGACCAAAATAAATCTCGATTTTGTAATTTAACGGTACTTATTGGAAGTATTAATCAGCAACAAACGAATAAATAGTTGGTTAGCTGCAACATTCTCAATTTCTTAAGTGTCGCCTTAGAAGTCTTTGTCATTTATTTCAGCAAGTTGTTTGCAGTTGAATGCTGAAATGGCTACAAATTTTTATCAGTATCAAGCTGCGGCAATTGTGTAACTTGATGAAGATAGAGTCATTTTAACCATTTGAACTGTTCAAAGATGTCACTAAACCCACCCAAAAATGTAAACAACAATGCATGAGCAGCGCCTATTAGACGGAGGGGGTCCGACAGCCGATCAGTTAAAGTCATTCCACCAGAAGTAGGTACACGGCTTGTGTTGTCTGTAGTTCAACCATGCCTGGACAGTCAATACCGCAGCTCGATCGCGTCCGGCCGACCGCAGTGGTTCGCGGTTCTAGGCGCGCAGTCCGGAACCGCGCGACTGCTACGGTCGCAGGTTCGAATCCTGCCTCGGGCATGGATGTGTGTGATGTCCTTAGGTTAGTTAGGTTTAAGTAGTTCTAGGTTCTAGGAGACTGATGACCACAGATGTTAAGTCCCATAGTGCTCAGAGCCATTTGAACCATTTTTGATCGCGTCCGCATTGTTACTTTGTGCCAGGAAAGGGTCTCAAAAAGATAAGTGTCCACATAACTTAGAATACAAGTAGGTTTCCATTTGGATGAAGCCAAATGGAAACCCACTTGTTTTCTACGTTATGTGGATGATACGTTCGTGTTCTGGCCCCATGGAAGGGACATGCTCCCAGACTTCCTTACACACCTGAACTCCATATATTCGAACATCAAATTCACTATTGAGACCGAAGCAGAAGGAAGATTACCATTCCTGGACGTCATGGTCAAAGGAAGAACGGATGGCACCCTGGGCCACGGGGTATACAGGAAGAAAACGCACACTGACCTATATTTGCAAGCGGATAGCTGCCACCACCCTGCGCTAGGAATGGGGTGCTAAAAACACTGGTGCACAGGACGCGCACCACCTCTGACGCAGAAAATCTACCCCTAGAGCTGGAATACCTCAAAAATTTATTCCGGAAAAACGGGTACTCAGAATGGCAAATCAGACGCGATCTCCGCCCCACGTCCAAAGTAGAGCGTGTGGAGGCGGAAGAAGTCACGGAGAAAGAGATGGCCACTGCCTATATACCGTATACTGGAGCACTATCGCGGAAAACAGGACGAATGTTGAGGAAACACCGAGGAGGAACTGTCTTTTCCCCACCAAATAAAAAGCGAGCATTATTGGAAAGTGTCAAACACGATCTCGGTTTGCAGAAGGCCGGCATATACCAGATTCCGTGTCAATGTGGGAAGACGTATATTGGACAGACAGTGCGCACCATCGGAGATCGTTGCCGAGAACATCAGAGGCACACTCGACTTGGGTACCGCAACAAGTCGGCGATCGCAGAGCACTGTTTGTCCGAAAATCACGAAATGGACTACCAACATACCAGGGTCTTGTAACAGACATCTAAATACCGGGACAGTGGCGTTAGAGAATCTGTCGAAATTCGTGCCAGGAACGGACACATCAAACTTTATTGCGGCTACAACCTCAAAAGGGCATGGGAACCAGCATTGAGCCTAATTAAAAAGACGTTCATCAAAGAAAACGAACAGGTGACTAGGGCGGACGAGGCAATTACACCGACGCCACCACAGACGCCGACGCCAGCGTCTCAGCGACCGCTGACGCGCGGGCGCGGACCGCGGAGAGAACGCCTCGTGAGGGGAGGGGATTTAAGACGGCCGCCCGCATCAGGAATTCAGTTCGTCATCTCACCTGACGATGGCGACATGTCTCATCGCCAAAATATTGTGGCCATTGGATACTATGGAACGGCAGTACACCCGTGGAATGTTCGAGGAAGAAATACGCCGGGAGAAACTGAAGAATCACAGCGAAAACACTAGCCACCAGAAGAAGAAGAAGAAGAAGAAGAAGAAGTTGTTACACAGGTCCCTGCTTCACTTCTGACAGTAATGTGTTCTAACTTTCTCACGGTCGCAGAAGCAACTTTCCCAAAAATATTTTTTAACGGTCAAGGTTCTCACTGGTGTTTATTCCAGTAGGATGTAACTTATTTCAATAGTCACAGGATTCTCACTGAAATGAGGCAATATGCTCTAATAAAATATTTGCGTATCAGCTATGGATTATGTGTTATGATTATTTGGAATTCTTTAGCAAGTTTTCTTAAATCGACACGTCAGTGATGACATCAAGTTGTCATTCATGTACATTACTTTCGTGTTTGTATTCCAAGAATCCACGTATATATATATATATATATATATATATATATATATATATATATATATATATATATATATATGGGACGGGTGTAATATCATTGACGTACGAGGTCATATTAAAAAGTAATGCCTCTGAAATTTTATGTGAAAATTATTTAAGATGCCGGCCTGTGTGGCTGAGCGATTCTAGGTGCTTCAGTCTGGCACCACGCGACCTCTACGGTCGCAGGTTCGAATCCTGCCTCGGGCATGGATGTGTGTGATGTCCTTAGGTTAGTTAAGTTTAAGTAGTTCTAAGTTCAAGGGGACTGATGACCTCAGATGTTAAGTCCCATAGTGCTCAGAGCCATTTGAACCATTATTTGAGGTGCACTAACCATGCTTAAAAATTCGTTGGGGTGTGTTAAAGGCTTCGATTCTGCCATTATTAAAAATAGAAGAACTCAAGATTAAGTTTACTTGGACGTAATTAGAGACAAGACAGAATACCGGGGATGCCAAGTGAAAAGGAAGGAATTGGTCGCTTCCTCCTCAAAGCAACCACCTGGGGCTTTCACTTGAAAGGACTAAAGAAAATTATGTAGACCCAGATCTGGATGGCGGAAGTGCTGCTTTTCGTAGTAGTTTTCACTCTTACTACCAGATGACATTAACTAAGACTTCAGAGTAGCATTAAACTCAGAAAACAGCCGAACCGTTACATCCTAACACCGCTAAACATGTTCGCTAAAGGTGTTGGCTAAGCGTTTTCCGATTCTAATAGCTGCAGAGCAAACAGTCAGTTTCAAGTGTCGTGTACACCGTACTTGAGACACACCCTGTAAACCATGCATGCTGCTTGTAACACCTGAAATTCGCTGGCTGCGCTGCCACTACTATTGATCCTAAGATGTCCTATAAGTGAACGAAACAGGATAGCTATTGTGAAAATGATGTGGCAGCAAAATTTAGTGAAAACACTTTGGTTTTTCAGTTGTCGTGTGCTTATTATCTTCTTAGTACGTCGAGCCTTCATAGATTTTCCTAATTAGTGTGTCGTTGTTTTCCCCATACAAAACCATTTAATTCGTGGAGAATTTCTGGCAGGATATCAAATATAACTCTTGGAACAACTTTTTCTTATTTATAGAGAGACTGATGGATTTTCCGCATTTTATAAGTTACCTACATTACCTGTCAGAAGTAACACGTTTATTACAGCATGTAGTTCAACTGTTTATTCATTTACTTCATAATATTTCTTGACTGGCCTGGGATAATATTTGACAGTAAAAATTCTTCTGATTTGTTCTGGGCTACCTTAAAGTGTTCGAAATGGTTCAAATGGCTCTGAGCACTATGGGGCTTAATATCTGAGGTCATCAATCCCCTAGAACGTAGAACTACTTAAACCTAACTAACCTAAGGACATCACACACATCCATGCCCGAGGCAGGGTTCGAACCTGCAACCGTAGCGGTCGCGCGGTTCCAGACTGAAGCGCCTAGAACCGCTCGGCCACCCCGGCCAGCTTTCACACACGTTTCAACAATTTTTTAACTTGGCGCACACCGCATGTCGATATATTTATTTATTTTGAATGTATTTGGGTGACCTGTCTTAGCTGTCTCACCCTGTATTTCGATTATTGAACATTTCCAGACACGCTGTTATCCTTGACCAGGACTCTGTGAACCCTAGCTCAATCAATACCAACGTGTTTTCTACAACGCGCATCACAAGGGGGGAGGGGGGGGTGTACTTTGTGCCCACCACCAATATAGAAATTTCTTTATTTGTTGTTAATTTTTATTACCAAATTTCTTTAACAATAAGGACTGATATATTTGTAGACTCGTGAACCTGAAACTATCTTCACCACAATCTTAGGAATAGGGTCTACCAACGCTTTTCCGCAATGTGTGCAAGGGGAGGAAGGGTACTTTATGACGAGCATAAAAAATTCTCAAAAATTCTAATTTTGTTAACTGTCGTTGAGTGTTATCCACAACCTTCTTCTTAAAGATGTATAGATGAGTAAAAAGGGTCCTGAACTTGAAAGTATGAATTAGACGTTTGTTGCGAAATATCACATTCACAACTAAGACTTAAGTCTTGGGATTACGTTTTACCGAAAACTGCAAAGCAGTTACGGAATCTGGTATAAGAAATAATTGAAAGTAATAAATATTTTTTTTTAAATTTTGTAATATAAAATACATGTCTAAATTACAATACTTTCGAAAGGTGGGCATCATGTACCCTCACTCCTCTGGTATGCGACGTTTAGTATTCATTGTATTTCGACAGCATCTTTGAGTGTAATCTAATGTTCGTAGTGTGACGTTATCATTTTCTGTTCGTTCATTAGGTTTCGAGTGTGGTGACTTACAATTTACCCATTTATATTACTCGACTACCTCTTCCATTTTCTTTTAATACCGCGTCAGTTTATGTCTGTTGTGAAAAGTTTACTTAACTGTTTATAAAAGTAGACATGGCTCTGAACGATATGTTGCTGTATTCTGAGAAACTATCCGCATAGTGTCCAATAGATCTAATTATTTCCCAGCAGAGTCTCCTTAATCTGAAACTAATTTCTAGCAGCGATAGGCGACCATATTCGCGCTCGTTTCCATCAAGTGTTTCAGTGTAGACTAACTACGTTATCCGTGTTCCTTTAATTGAAATGGCATGTATTTGATTTTTCTCTTCAAAAATGGTTCAAATGGCTCTGAGCACTATGCGACTTAACTTCTGAGGTCATCAGTCGCCTAGAATTTAGAACTAATTAAACCAAAAATAACCTAAGGACATCACACAAATCCATGCCCGAGGCAGGATTCGAACCTTCGACTGTAGCGGTTGCTCGTTTCCAGAGTGTAGCGCCTAGAACCGCAAAGCCACTCCGGCCGTCTATTTTTCTCTTGGCCATCGATCACCCACCTTCGAGATACTCGGCATGGACGATGTTACAAAACTCCCACGTTAATTCTCTTTCCTTAGTCAATAATCCAAACTATTTTTCAGCCGTGTGTATTTCTATATTAACTACCTGTTTATTTGTGCCCCTTCTCGCTTTAAGTGTTTCCCAAAAGTTCTCAATCTGTTCTGATGTTAGAGTACATATTTGAATAGTATGCAAACTAAATTGCTCGATTTTCAGTGTCCCAAACCTATTCCTGCTAATTATGGTTTAGTAGCCGAACACTTCATCTATTATAATACTGTTATCTTTTGTTGTTGCTAATTTGACAGAGTACAGTTACACCAATTTATTGACTTCCCTTTTAGAGAAATGAAAGACGTTCACATTTTGAAATGGGTCTGAGAAGTGCTTGTAATTAAAAACTAATTACCTGGAGCCTTTCTGCTTTACTCGAGCACTGGAAATTATAGACACATTTTGATCATATACTGGCATCAAAGATGTTTCCTATATTCATGCACAGTTAATTGGTCGTTATACACATGTGATTCCAGAGTTGCAGCGTCAACTGGAAGTCGTGTGTAGGATAGTGTGATAAATTAATTTATAGCACTCTGCACGTTGTTCTCTCTTTTTCACCCTAAATTAGTATTCGTCACCCATGTCGGGCAAAGCTTCGTAAGTCGTACCATAGTCTAAGTCGTACTCCAGTAGTACCTGATCTCACGTTTTTGAGATGCTACCTCAAGTGGTTTACAATTGAGATAAACAGTCATGCTAGTAAGCAAACACAAGTGGGCGGACCGCTGAGTGTCGTGACAGAAAAATAATTAACAAGTAAGTTTTTTGACTGTGCTTACTACTTTGTCTCACTCACTTGTAAACAGATTCAGAAAAGAGTACGACGACAAATAGTTGTTTTATGTAACGTCTAGTTTCGTGGTTCTTTACCATTTATTTAAACATAATCAAAACGTAGAAGACTTTCAGGTTATGCCTGTGGTTCAGGTTCGAAATGTTAAAAGTCTCACTGCCTAAGCTCTAGTTGTGGAGAATTTGTTAAACGTACCGGTAGACTTAGATGTTGATGGAAATTACGTACCAACTAAAAATTGCTTGTTCCAGCTGATCAATATAACGAAGAGAGCGTACAGTAGGTGGAAGCAGGAGGATATGGACGAAGCTATACTGAAACATCGGAATGTTGAAATTTGATCTAATAACGCTTGTAGTAGATATAATATACCAAAACCTACACTGCGTCTCTCATTTGAAGGATTTACATAAAACATCAAAATTTGGGTGACCTTACGGTATGACAGCAAAGATGGAAGATGAATTATCAGAGCATATAATTAATTGAACGTCCATTTTCATCGGAGTAACCATTACCGAATTAAGGAAACTTGCCTACCAACTTGCTGAGAGATTTCATCTAGAGCATCGCTTTCACAAAGAAGAAAAGATAGCCGGTAAATAATGGTATTAGAAGTTTATTGAAAGATCATACAACTTTGTCCTTGCGAATTTCCGAAACAAAATCGATGGCATGAAGGAAGGGCTTAATAAAGAACGTGTTAATGAGTTTTTCGATAAATATTTGGGAATAATACATGAACATAAGTTTACTATTGACGAAACTTACAACGTGGATCAATTCTCATTATCCACAGTTCAGAAACAGTCTAAAGTAATTGTCTGAAAAGGCAAACAGCAAATGGAAGCAATCGCAAGCGGAGAAAGGGGTCCTACAACGACATGTGTATGTACAATGATTACAGCAGGCGAATTCATACTTCTGGTGTTAATACTTAAACGCAATAGAATTCATGATATCGTCAGAACGGGAGTTCCACCAAACACAGCATTTGGAGTTCGACAAATGGATAACATTAGTACCGTTTGTACGATGGCTAGGAATGTTCACAAAATTTACAGAAGTTTTACTGGATGGTCATAGCATACGCACCAAAAATTTAAAGGCAGTTCAGCTGCCTCATGATTATAGTACACTTATGCTATCATTTCCCTTTTACACGGCTTATCGTCCTTAGTCACTGAACAGATTGTTCTTGAAACACTGAGTAACAACCACAATGAAGCGGCATCTTCGTGGCTACTTTCAAATCCTGGCAGTGTCACAGAACAAGCTAACGTTGCAAAACTCCTGGGTAAAGATCAGTTTGTGTGGACATAGCACTAAAACGGTGCGGCCAAATGATAGAAATGTCGTAGAAGAAGAGGACTTCTTAGCTACTACTGTACACGTTGTTAATCACTGAGACTAATTGTCGGCAGATGGAACTGAAGCAACAGCGTAAAAATAAGGAAGGCCACCAACATTGCAGCACCGCTCGATGATTAGTCTGGAGCTTCTACCATGTCTCAACAATGTAGAGCCGCAAGCAATGTTACAATTGTTATAGAAATCAAAAGTCAACAAATAAAATCTCACTTGAATATTTTAGCTCCTATGCCATGTATTACAAAAGCTATCAAGAAAAATACGGAACGACCTATACCAACATCGGAACTAACATCGAGTCCTTACAGAAGAGAAATACAAGCCATACAAAAGGCAAATAAAAAGAAAGAATCCTGTGCAAAACCTATATAAAAGAAACAGATAGATAAAAACATTGACAAGAATGAAAAACTAGAGGACAGAATCAACTGGCTGTCAGCTGTCTAAGGAAGGTCAAGAAGAAGACTTTATTCTGTGTATGAAATATAAACGTTGGGTACATGACCTATGTGCTGGCGCGGAAACTAAACTAAACTAAACTCTTCTCGAACAGGCTATGTAAGCCCTACGGTACCGACCAGCCGCCGTGTCATCCTCAGCCCACAGGCGTCACTGGATCAGGATATAGAGGGGCATGTGGGCAGCACACCGCTCTCCCCGCCGTCAGTTTCAGAGACCGGAGGCGTGGAAACTAAAACTGAGAAATTTGGCCTTGATATCTGTGTATAAACCAACAGATATTTGATATGCCAGTTTAAGCAATTTGTTAAGAATTTCTATTTACTTTCCTACGTATAATTTCATTACTTGTAATTATAGGTGTAACGTTACGCTTATAATTTCTTATTGAGACGTTTTGTTACATTATTCCATGTATTTATCATGTCATCGCTGACTTCTTAGCCTAAGTACGACGTAGCCTGTAGGGGATACGATTTAGGAAACTAGGAGACTTAATCGAACCGAAGGTACAGATTTGAAAAAGGTTGAAAATTCATTTTGAAAAAACATTTTTGTATTTGTGTGGAAGATGGTCGATAGTTTAAAAAAAACCAAAATTCTTTGTACGCAAAACAAATTGTATTAATAAAATTACCCTACCAAATACAGTAATTCTGCCTTAAGGGATGGAATTTGAGCAACCTTACCCTACAGCTTTATCCCAAGACTGTCGAACGATTACTTCTATCTCTGTATGTCATTAACGATACAACTACTTTGCTACATGAATCTGTTCTATGTGTGTTATCCTTATCTCACACTGTCACATCCTCTGAATTCCTGTTGATAACACCCGTCTGCTCCATATTTGTTGTTACGGCCCATTAACAGATTTTAACAGATTTAGTGTGGTAAGTTCGTATGGGACCAAATTGCTGAAGTCATAGGTCCCTAGAATTACACACAACTTAATCTATCATAAACTAACTTACGGTAAGGATAACAGACATACACCCATGCCCTAGGGAGGACTCGAACCTCTGTCGGGCAAGGGGGGGGGGGGGGAGGGGGAGCCGCGAGAACCATGGCAAGGCGCTCCGACGGCGCTGCTTCGCCGTACGATCCATTTGGTTATTGAGATGGAATCTACGGAAAGAGTGTACATATAGCGTAACTTTGGGGCTACGCCCTGCGTTATTATTATCGGGCATGTAATCCGTGTACCCAATGCTCATGTTACCACACACTCGGGTCTCGTCTTACTTACAGACTTCCGTTTGTGACGCGGGCCCTTCATCAGCAACGCAACTGCAGTCAACTCGGAGAGGTCCTAACAAGATTTGCGCTCTCATCCTTGACACAAAACTTTCCCGATACAGGTGAAATGTTTCCCGGTACGTGCCTAAGGACACAGGAACTCTCTACCAAAATTACATAGTAGTTTCTTTTTTTTCGATCCGCCCTCTTTGTCACAACGGAAAAATCAGTCCATTTCGAAATGCGACCAAAATAAATCTCGATTTTGTAATTTAACGGTACTTATTGGAAGTATTAATCAGCAACAAACGAATAAATAGTTGGTTAGCTGCAACATTCTCAATTTCTTAAGTGTCGCCTTAGAAGTCTTTGTCATTTATTTCAGCAAGTTGTTTGCAGTTGAATGCTGAAATGGCTACAAATTTTTATCAGTATCAAGCTGCGGCAATTGTGTAACTTGATGAAGATAAAAAAACGGCTTTTAGACGTCGCTTTAATTAAAAATATCCCTCAGTGCCGTTTCAAAAGATGCTTTGACTAGTTATCGCCACATTCTCCCGCACACACATTAACATTAATATTTTTATGTATATTAACATGTTTTGACCTTTACTGGCACGCAAAATTAAATTTAATTATTAGTAGAGGAAAAATAACATATTTTAATTACATGTACTCGCTTGATATCAATGGTCGTCCATCATAATCATCAAAATGAAATAAATAGCATTTCGACTAAATTCTGAACATCTACTTTGTTCACCAAGTATTCGGGCAAGATACGTTTTGAATAATACAAAGAAACAGTGGAAAACATAAGTGCGTTAATTGGTTTAATACTATTTTTGCTATGTCTTCATTGTACAAGATGTCTTTTCAACGCCTTAATATCTGTAATTATCTACTGTTTTACTTAAGTAAACTGTGGTATATTCTTAGTTTGTGATGTACTGTAATTTATATGAGTCTGGGATACTTTGAACCTTGAGCAATTGCTTCCAACTGAACTTCTCTCCAAAAGGCTACGTTTGTATCTGAGTAGACTCTCGAAATATTTTGATGGAATGTAACAAAACATGCTTATGCAAGACATCATCTATGCTATGTTTATTTAAAATTGCATTTTAGTGCTTTTCCTCCATTTTTTATTATTTATGAAATACCACATTCTAACATTTTTGATTCTTTCCTCTATTGTTATACTGCCCTTTTCGGAACGCTGCCAAAATAAACCTCAATTTTGGAATTTAACAGAATTTATGGAAAGTATAAAAGGGTACATATAGGGTAACGCAACTCCTCCCATGAACAATTGACCTCACTGAAGTGGGATGGCTTGCCGGAGTTGCAGCAAAAATTGAGGGTATCTGTGGAGAAGCCACTTGAACCTGCTATTTCTGGAGGGGGAAGCAGCCTTTTCAGTAGCTGCAGGGGCAACAGTGTGGATGGTGGATTCATCGGGCCTTGTAACACTAGCAAATATGGGGTTCCTGTGCTGGTACAACGAACGACTGAGAACAAGGGGAAACTACAGCCGTAATAATAATGAATAACAAAATAGGAATGTTGGTAAACTCCTGTGAACAGGGTAATGAACTCATTACTTTAGCCAAGATAGACGCGAAACCACAATCCATCTCAATTTATATGTCAGCCAGCTCCACAGACGATAAAGACATTGAAAGTATAAATAATATAACAGATGAAAAATTCTGATAGTTAAGGGAGACGAAATTTAAATCGTACATGGAGTTGGAATTCGACAGTAGGAAACGGAAGATAAGAAAAAAAGTATGAGAATATTAACTGCGTGATAAGACTGAATTAAGAAACCACCTGGTAGAATTTTGTACAGGGCATTATTTACTCATTACTAACATTTAGTTTGTGAATCATACAGGATGGCTGTGTTCGAGAAAAAAAACCTAGTGACATTTGAAGGTTCCAGACTGATTATGTAAAGCTAAGACAGAGGTTTGAGACCCATATTTTGATATGTAAGATTTCCAGGAGCAGATGTGAAATCTGATTATAGTTTATAGCCACGAACTTAAATTTAAAACTTAACAGACCGCTAAAAGTTAGGATATTAATGAGAAAGGACATGAATATCTTGAAAGAACCAGAGATTATTGAGAATTTTAGGCGCTACAGTCTGGAACCGCGCGACCGCTTCGGTTGCAGGTTCGAATCCTGCCTCGGGCGTTGATGTGTGTGATATATATTCCTTGTACCTTTCAGCTTTTCCTTCTTTGCTTACTACTGGCTTTGCACATATATGCAGCAATTTCTCTCTCTTTCCTGTTGTTGTTGTGGTCTTCAGTCCAGAGACTGGTTTGAAGCAGTTCTCCATCCTACTCTATCCTGTGAAAGGCTCTTCATCTCTATGCGGCTGATCCCGTCGGAGGTTCGAGTCCTCCCTTGGGCATGGGTGTGTATTTGTCCTCAGGATAAGTAGTGTGTAAGCTTAGGGACTGATGGCCTTTCAAGTTAAGTCCCATATGATTTCACACACATTTTTTGAACTCCACATCTCCTGTCGCGCAGGGTAGCCGTGCGGTCAGAGGTGCCTTGTCACGATCCGAGCGGCTCCCCACATCGGAGGTTCGAGTCCTCCCTCGGGCACGGCTGTGTGTGTTGTCTTGAGCGTAAGGTAGTTTAAGTTAGATAAGGTAGTGCATAAGCTTAGGGACCTTTGACCTCAGCAGTTTGGTCCCATAAGACTTTACCACAAATTTCAAAAAAAATTTCTTCATCTCCGAGTAACTACTGCGACCTACATCCTTCTGAATCTGCTTAGTGTATTCATCTCTTGGATTCCCTTTACGATTTTTACCCTCCACGATTCCCTCCTGTACAAAATTGGTGATCCATTGATGCCTGAAAACGTGTCTCTTCTTTTAGTCAGGTTGTGCCACAGGTTTCTCTTCTCCCTAGTTCTATTCCGTGCCTCCTCATTATTTATGTGATCTATCCATGTAATCTTCAGCATCCTTCTGTTGCACCATATTTCAGAAGTTTCTATTCTCCCCTTGTCAGAATTATTTATCGTTCGTGTTTCATTTCCATACATGGCTACACGCCATACAAATAGTTTCAGAAAAAAACTTCCTGACGCTTAAATATATTCTAGATGTCAACAAATTTCTTTCCTTCAGAAATTGTTTCCTTGCCATAGCCAGTCTATATTTTGTATCCTCTCTACTTCGACCATCGTCCGTTATTTTCCTTCCCAACTAGCAAGACTCATCTACTACTTTATTGTCTCATTTCCTCATCTAATTCCCTCAGCATCACTAGATTCCGCTAACTTCGATTTGTTTTTGTTTATGCTCATCTTATATCCTCCTTTCAAGACACTGTCCATTCCATTTAACTGGTCTTCCAGGTACTTTGGTGTTTCTGACAGCATCAGAATGTAGTTGGTAAATCTCAGAGTTTTTATTTCTTCTTCATGTATCTTAGTTCTTTCTGCAAATATTTCTTTTGTTTCCTTTACTGCTTGCTCAGTTTACAGATTGAATAACATGGGGGATAGGCTACGACTCTGTCTCACTCCTCTCCTAATGACGACGTCCTCCTGAGTAGTTCCCGCTCGGAGATCCGAATGGGGAGCAATTTTCCCATCGGAATATTTTACTCGAGAGGATGCCATCATCACTTAACCATACAGTGAAGGTGCATACCCTCGGGAAAATTACAGCAGTAGTTTCCCGTTGCTTTGTAGTACCAGCACAGCAAGGCCGTTTTGACTGATATTACAAGGCTAGATCAGTTAATCATCTAGACTGTTGCCCATACAACTGCTGCTTGCATAGCTTTCTATGATGCACCTATTGGCGATGTCTGTCTTTCGCCTTGCTACACGTGCTTATGCAGTTTATCCTTTATGCATTCCTGCACCGGCCGGTGTGGCCGAGCGGTTCTAGACGCTTCAGTCTGGAACCTCGCGACCGCTACGGTCGCAGGTTCAAATCCTGCCTCGGGCATGGATGTGTGTGATGTCCTTAGGTTAGTTAGGTTTAAGTAGTTCTAAGTCTAGGGGAGTGATGACCTCAGATGTCAAGTCCCATAGTGCTCAGATTTTTCTTTTTTTCCGAGGGAGGTGGCGGAGTGGTTAGCTCACTGGACTCGCATTCGGCAGGACGACGGTTCAATCCCGTCTCCGGTCATCGTGATTTTTTCCACCGCCATTGCTATTTAGCCACTCTGCTCGTTCTGTCAATCTAATTCTTAGTCGTCTGTATTACCTCCCAGCTGCTTCATTTAATGCATGTTTAATATTTTCTGTTTTTTTCAATTAAACTCAATATCTCCGACGATATCCAAGGATTTCTACTGAGTCTTGAGTTTCTATCTTTTTGATCCTGCGCTGCCTTCATTATTTCATCTCTCAAGGCTAGCCATTCGTCTCCTACTGTATTCCCCTAGCCCGTTGCATTCGATTATTGCTTAATGATTCCTCTGAATCGTTCAAGTACACCTGGTGTTTTCACCTTATCCAGATCTCATCTCCTTAATTTCGTACCTTTTCGCTATTTAGTAACAGGTGCAAACATTTAACTCTTTTGTATTGGTTGTGAATTAGTAGTTGCCACTATTTAAGTTCGAACCTACGCCTAATCCTTTTACCAACTGTCAAAAAGATATTCTTAACGATATCAGTTAACACAACACGATCTACGATTCACAGTCATAACTGGGTGAATAATAACGTGGATTTAGAAGTGGCACATCCTGCTCAGAACAGATTTTCAACCTGAAATCCGTAATTTGTTCTAGGCTGATACGCTCAAAAGACATAGTTGTAACAATTACTAATTTCAGAAAACCCATTGACTCGTTCATATTGAAACTTTAGACAAAATGATCCGTGAATTTGGGGTCAAAACTAATTTGCAAACATAATCCGAGAAATTGTTACAGACACAATCACAAAAGTAAAATGTGTGGATGGGATATCTCAATCTTTTAGAATAACTGCAGGCGCCAGGAAAGGCAGTGGGTTGGTTCTCTCTACTGCTTATCAATTGTGTCAGGAAGGAAACTGAATGAATTAAGAATGAAAGACTGAAAGAATCCAAAATATCACCACTGGTGGTAGGGAGAAAGAACAAAGGTGTTGCAATAAACTGGTCAGTATTCCCACTTTGTGAAAACCTGAGAGAAGCAGTAGTACAAGTCAATGTTCTGAAAGAGACAGTCAAAATGACAGACATAAGAATCCCTGAAGAGCAAACAAAATTCATGACTAAAACTGATCCACATACTTAATAACAGGTATTGAACAGACCACAAGGCTAAAAAATATTCAGATATTTGGGGGATACTATTCAAGGAAGCAGTTCAATAAAATCTGATCCATTGGAAAGGAGACACAAGACGGGAAAAGTGTGTAGCGTAACTAAGAATACCTGTAACAAAAAGTGCTTATCTAAGAAACTTAAAGTAAGGCACTATAGCAAAGTAGTGAAACCATACTGTTGAATGTCGAGCATCAAATGAAAATCTCGATAAATAAAAAAAATTAAGAAAGTTATATGGAAGATATTGAGTCCTCAGAAAAATGGAGAAATTTTCGAAACTAAGAAGAAACAATAAAATTTATCACAGCGTGGATAATATATCAGAAACAATTCTGAAGAGCACATTACTGTTTCTGAGACATGTTTACAGAACGGATAAGAACAGGCTCGTCAAGCAGATCTCCAAATATCTTAGGAAAACTAAATCAACAGCAACCTGAATTTAGGAGGTTAGGAAACACTTTGAAAGGAGTAAAATAAGAGAAGACCTATTATAGAGATTTTTAGGGAAAATGTTTTATAAATGGAAAGATTCCAAGGCATGGGGGAAAAAACCTGCCACAAAGTTGTATTAAGATAGGAGAAAGAAATATAATGAAATAATGAATGAATACTGGAAGAAAAAGAAGGCACAACAAGGGATTAAGAATGGAAGTGGGAACGTGGGCATTCGAAGACCATAACGAAACAAGAAGACTGTACACAATAATAATCGATAAACTTGTGTTTGTAGTTCGAGGCGAAACCGCAGTAAGCTCCTAACATCCGATTACATAGTAAATAGTCAAATAATACAGAAAGGAGCAGTCTGCGGCTCTCATTATGAATTTATTAAAGCATTTCGTTATTGTCGTTACTACGTTTGTTCAATATCGACGGAACCGGCAAACTTACCGCGTTGTAGGTGGGTCAAGACATTTCTGAATTATTTATCGTTTTCATATTTCGTCAGTAGATCCAATAAGTTTGCAATCGACGTTCGTATCGACAGTGAAAACAACAGTTTTCTAGAAGCAGACGAACTGCCATGAAGAGAACTGACTGTGGCCTTTAATGGAAAACGTGTCGGCGTCGGACATATTAGCATTAGGTACTCCAGGGAAATCAAGAGCCCTAAACCACACGATTCCCAGAAAAGGACTGCTGTGTCACGTTTGTGTTGTTGGTTTGGTCATAGTCGCAGAGCGAATAAATACAACGGCGAAATGAAATCTAAGTAAGACGACGTGTATCGTGCTAGGTAGAAGCTGAGAGACGTACCACCAGGTTGTTATCATGAAGATATTCTGCAAACTGTTCTGGTATTGCTGTTGGAATATACTTGTACACTCTTTGTAGTAACCATAATAATATTCTGTAAAGAAATGCTTTAAAAATGTACTGAAATATAAATGGTAGAAATAAGGGTATTTAAAGGATCGCCCTCCACTATTTGAGAATCCAGCTAATTTTTTTATATTGTATTGTTAGTCGCATGAATTATGTATAAAAATCGTTCATTTTATTTTCATGGCTTAAAACGGATTTCCGATATTACATATTAACACAAATAAATCCTTGCATAGTGGTGGAAACGACAAGAATTACGGTTTCCATATGAAAAGTTGCTACAATAAACTCTATTCCTTCCCGTGAGCTAAGCCTCATTATGGCATATTTGACAGAAAAGTGAGGTAACATTTCGAATCCGTTCTGAAGCTGGGGATATTCCCACACTGACGCACACACTTGTTACGCGGCCAGAAATTCCAGGAGTCGCCGAACTGAGGCATACTTCAGGGCTTTCAGCTGTCAGCCTCCACAGCTTTCACCCGTTAAGCAGCGAAAGGGAGGGGTGGTCAAACTGCCAAGTGGAATTCTGTGTCTGTGGCCTTCCAGGATGTTAGCCATCCAGAGGCTGTTGCAGATTGTCACGAAATTTCCACAGCTACACATCACGCACTGTTTTCTAGCAACGCTAGCTTGAAACTCAGCTTTTGTTAGTATCATGCACAGTCATTGTCTTATTTCTGTTTTTATTGAAAATAGAATTATAAATATTTAATCTTCTCATTCATTATAGACTAATTTTACGAGAATCAAATGGCTCCATATAGTTAGTTTCAGAATTGTTTAGCAACTTAATGCGGATTATTCAGATTGTGGTACCATTATTATTAAAAAACATGTACCGTATATTAAGATTTCGAAGCCAAAATACGACATAAATCCTTAGTGTTTCGATGACGTTTACGGTGGATTAACAGTAGACCGCTGGTCTAATTGATTTCATAGTGGTCTGTTAGCATTCACGATGATTTAAGATGAGAAATGTCGGAAAAGTCAAACATAAACATAAAATATGTGCTGTTGAGAAAGGTGTTCCTATGATACGCAGAAAACTTCTAGATGTGACTGAGATTTCGCTAGTATTCAGAACTCTCATGAATGATAGTCAAAAAGAGATCAATCTAAAGTGTGGTTATAATTAAACTTTCACTGCTTGAGAGGGCTTCCACGAAACATGAGTGATGCCAGGACAATGAAACTTAGTAGAAAAATTTGTAAGGACATTTGGAAGAGGAATAACGAATAAACTATTGAGAGAAACACATTTTAATTTCCACATGAGAGGGTTAAAGACTGATGATCTGGGTGATAACGCAATTTGGAGCAATCGTCCAATAATGTGGTTTGCTTCTGAGAGAAGCCGACAGCCAGTTGCGCCACAAGTTGTTATATATATATAAATTACTATTGCCATGGCTGGGAATACTGGACGCAGTGCGCGATCTTCGGGCAGTGCACGAGCTGTGTCCACCGTTCGAAAAGTGATGCGAACAGTAGTGAAATGACATAGAAACAAACTTCACATTACTCACGAACTTTTACCATGTGACACGGTTATTAGAGTGGGCTTTGCTCTTACGTTTCTTGCAAGGGCTGAAGTTGACATCGGCGCTTAGAACACAACAACGTGTGTGCTTTGTGAGTGGTGGGAGTCTCATGTGACACGTCGATCCACATTGTACATAAATGGAATCTTTTTGCTGTAAGTGCAGCCATGCTATTACTCAAAAGGAGATGTGATGCTTAACATCGGTCAGCTAGTTCTACCAATTTTTCATGCTTGCGTTTTGGCCTATTCCACTACTTTTTACAGCTGATCACACTTCATAAGGGCAACATCTGGCCATGCTAATGTCGGTTTCAGCAATGCTGTGGCACAGTGTCTTCCTCTTATGTGTAGGGTAAATAAAGTACTTATGAATGAAAGCGTAACACAAAAAGTAGGTCAACCACATGCTGGAAGACGTGGTAGCACCTCCTATACAGTAGTGTCTCGATTTATGCTTTAAACAACTAAAACAACAGAGTGGTTGGTAATGGTTTGTATTTGATACACCAGGTCTTTTTCTCAAGAGCTACGAAATAACATTGCTTGATGGTATAGCGCTAAAAATAATGCTTCACCTGATGATTTATAATGTAAAACTTGCATAGTGGCATACGCACAGATTTACACATGGCAGTTGACTGAATATTCGTCCTGAATAGCTAGAACTTACAAAAGTACTTATTCAGTACTTTTAGCAATTGTCGACTCGGTAGTAATCCATGTGTGTAAGGATAGCAAAGATGTGAGCTGGGTAACCGGCATGTGAGTTGAACGACTACTCTTTAACATACGCTGTCGCTATCGCATATTCACAGCATCTAGGTATTTAACGTAACTGCTATACACAGTTTCATTATATGTCTGATGCTTACATAAAATGTCGTTTAGTTTGCTGCTAGATACGAAGCCCATTAATTATTGTAGTACAGACTATCAGTTTTAGGGCCAGTTACACACAGTTCGCCTAGATGAGTAGAATTTTTGTATAATTCACACACAACGTATTGTCAAAACTTTATACATTTATATTTTCCACAGTTATTTCCGGAAAATGCTATGACGTCACACATACTGCAATGTCAGGAAATCTCACCTCGCCTTTTTCTTAGCCCTGCTTCTCACTATAGCGCATATGGATGCCAGCGGTTCAGCAATCCTTACTGCACAGCAATCGATTATTTTTAATGTAAATGCACATCTGCAAGGAAGGACATATTTACACATTCATCAATACTTTTTGGTTGATAAATCTGGATCTTGGTTTACCTTACCAGTTTTACGAATTCCTAGTTTGGTATCCTACCTAGCTGGTACTGTTGCAGATGAATTCACCGATTTCCTTCTCGGTACCCTCCTGGTTTATCAATTACACAGCTATTTTACCAATTTCCGGAATTGGTATCCTATCAAACTGCCAATTTGACAGCCTGTTTTACCAGTTTACAGATTTGACGTCTTACTAATTTACTAATTATACAGCCACTGTACCAGTATCCGGATTTAGTGTCCTACTAAACTGCCAATCTTACAGCCAAGGTGATGTACACAGAATAGCGTTCAGGGAACGTGTTTGCTGCACAGTTTCTAAATTTGTGATACACTTACAGAAAAGTGCCCAATACTTTGTGTCTAGATACGGAAGCCATTAATAACGCGAATATTGCCGATCATTCTTTTTAAAAATAGAATAGCCTCCCAGGCACACACAATTCGGTTAGTGGATGGGTTGAAATAGCAGTTGCTTAAATTAGGCCAGGAGGACAACTGTCATGTTTTACAAGTAGCAGCAGATGGAATGTTCATCTTCAGCAGGTTCTAACACGCTGAGGCTTGAACAGAAATACGTGTGCGTTGAGACAGACTGAGACTATACTCTAACATATGCAATCGCTAATGCATATTAGCAGCACCCGAATATTAAATGTACATGGATTCCACATTCTCATACTTAGAATGGGTATTAGCGGGGTACTCACAGGAGACGTGCAATACTTTGCTGCTAACTGTGTTGAGTGCCATATGAAAGTCACTCACAACGGTAAAATTGACTACAGTATGCGCAGGTGTGGCTCTGTCAGATAGTTCAGACACTTTTGGGCACAGGTTTTCTCACTTGGTTAGGCGCCATTCGATTAACGTTTTGCAGACGTCTTCATTTAATAGTAAGTGCTTCTTACTAAAGTGTCACTTCGTTGGAGTAATTATAAAAATTTAAAATTATTTTGTCACACAAGTACCTGAACAGTGAGCTACAACGGAGCGCGAATATTTACTATTTGCACGATATACGAGAGAGAATTGTCAGAGAATGTGCTTCTATAAGTGCCGATATGATAAGTAATACTACTCAAACGATGATAAGAATATTGCAGCACTGCATTGACACCAATGGTCATCACTTCGAACACATTCTGTACATGAACGGTCATGCCACCTTTGCGACCTTCGTTGACCTTCAAAGACCTTACTGTTACACATCACTCGATTCGTCTCGATGCCGCTATTAGAAAATAAGTACCAAACTATAGCATCCCATATAAAAAAAAAACAAAGTTGACCTTCATATCTCTGAAGCGGCCCCACCTAGCAACAAAAAACCAACGTCATATTATGGCCCCCGTTGTCCCATGCAACTTTTGTCCCACAAACTTTTCAGCTCCTATCATACTTTCGGAGTCATCCTTGGTGGCAATAGTCTGTGACTCTCTCTATATATCTCACTGTGGTAGTACTTCTAACATATGAAGTTTTTGTGAGAAGGTATTCGCTGTTAAAATCGAGCTGCTGTAATTTGTTAACTACATATTTAGGGATATTTGGAGAAATAGGTAAGCATTGCAACATATTAGGTCGAAATAACAGTTAATTGTGAGATTACTTAGCCTGCATGTTTTCTTACTCTGTCTGGTGGTAGTTGCTGGTCCCTACCGCAGCTTTGGATAATGAAATTTGTGTGATTTTAATAATAACATTAAAATGAATTAGTTACAACAAATGTCCAATCCCTCATCCTCCCACATAAGTGTATAATAGGAAAACGCGCATAGCTGGAATAACAACAAATTTAATTTGTTATCATTTGTAAAAAATATTCACACTCTTGTCCTCTCCTCATCGAGCTCGCACCTATAACGAAGAAACTCGCCTAATTCGAAGAATCACATAATTAGTTTATTATTATTATTTGTAAGAAATAGCCACACCCCGACCCCAAACAAACCTGAGCCTATCCCTGTGCTGCACAGAAGTCTAATGGAGAAGCCTACCACACTGAACTAATTATAAAGGATACGTGGGGGGGGGGGGGGGGGGGGAGCGGGGGAGGGAGAGGAGTAAGCACGAACTTGAATTTTATCGGTCCAAGATGGAGTGGTATGGTTTCCCACCATTTTAATGTTCTGCTATTGGACGAGTAATGAGAGGTTCTCCACCAATTTTATACCAGAAAAGAGAATGGAACTGTTATCGAGTTATGTCCACACCTTAAATATAACCAGCATTCTTGTCCCTGGTGATTAGATGTGGGGGAGTTCCCCTGCATATCGCTAAATGTACGACATACAAATTCGTAGGCGGGGCTCGGGGAACAGTGGTGACCTTGAATGTACCTCGCCCAATTGCCTCAGCTGTAACATGATACCCCATCCCTAGGTCATGTATAACATGACACTGAAAGTCCTTATCAGTTCTCTGCATGGGCCATCTGGCTGGGGTGGGGGGAGAGGAGAGTGTTGACCTTAAATACGCGTAGCCAAATTGTCTCAGTTGAAACGTGATACCTCCTCTCAAAGTAAAGTGTAGCCTGACACCAGAAGTCCTTATCAATGACGACCATGAGGTGAGGTCGTTAACTTGGCTTCAACTTGTACTAATACCCTACTATTGTATAGTAATTAAATTAAAACGTTATTCGTGTGCGACGATTGCTACTGTCTGTTCATTTTTCACTTTTCTGGTGAATCGCAAGCACCTCGAGTAGATCGCGGTTCCGTCGAACGACATGATTTTACCAGTGCAGTGCTGGGCCTGTAAGCGAGTTCTCATTCCGCTGGAAAATCATGCCGAAGTAAGGTTTGTGGGTGTATTTTGTCTTCAGCTGTAGGTCGGAAGCCGTTAGGAGCAGCTTTCGTCTGCTGCAGAGCAGAATGCAGCTTATGCTGTCGTGGTGGGGCTGTCGGTCGGGACAGGGCGGTGCGTTTCGCTGGGCCAGCGGATCCGACAGCACGGCAATTATCGCGACTCGCTTAGTGGCCCTGCCGGCTGGTGCAGTAATCAGCACGCGTTGCACCGGCACCACGGCCGCCACCGCCTAACAATTCCGCGTCCCTTGCCGTTCTTTACTTACCACTGACCCTCAACATCTACCTTCACAGATATTAAAAACGAAATGCTTCCAAATATTTATACAACTAGTTAATTAAATGCTCTGAAATGTAATAAATGGATTAGTTGGGATGAAACTAATGTAGCTACAGTGAAATTATATCAGCGTAAACTGTTCAGATTTTCCGAACCTGATTGTTCAGCCGGTGATACGAACACCGCAGTGCCGGTTGTTGTCGGCTTTCCTGATCAGAGAGCCTCTACTTCTCACTCAATTAGCTCCTCAAACGGGATCACCAGGCAGAGGGAAGCTACGTACTAACCCTCTCACAGAGGAAAAATCCCTGCCAGTATCGGGTATCGAATCAGGGTCCCCAGCATAACCTTCAGACACGCTGACCATTGAGCCAGGAGGCCAAAAGACAACATTAGCGTAAAACAAATATGTCTATTCCATGTACGATAAATCTGACCCCATAACCATGTTTATGTCCTAGGTTAAGGAAACATTTTGCACACTGATGGATATAGAGGCGCAAATTATTCCAACTGGTTTATGTAAGTGAGGCAGAGATATACAAGAACGTATAGAAAATTGACTGAAAGGACCGGTATCTAAACGTTATTTGTTAGAGATAGGTGTTAAACTGCTCAAGAGAGATGGGACATAGTAAAATGCAGCAAATGAGTTCAAACTCACGAGCTGGAGTGGCCAAGCGGTTCTAGGCGCTACAGTCTGGAACCGAGCGACCGCTACGGTCGCACGTTCGAATCCTGCCTCGGGCATGGATGTGTGTGATGTCCTTAGGTTAGTTAGGTTTAAGTAGTTCTAAGTTCTAGGGGACTGATGACCTCAGATGTTAAGTCCCATAGCGCTCAGAGCCATTTGAACCATTTTTAGTTCAAACTCATTCGAAGAGGAAAGGGAACTTTTGGTGTTGCACCACGTTTGGGTTGACCGTAAATGAGCAGAATCATTGACGAAACCGGTAGTCGTACAGATGCCAGTACACAGCCTGTGAAGTCTTCGACATTTATATCTCGGTAATGTGTTACTGCAGCCATTTAGAAAGATTTTGGTACTTGGATGATATTTACCTGTTTACCTAATTTATGTTGCACGAATGTAACTAAAACCTGAAGGCAATACAGTTGGAAATAGCTGGAGTTTTTCATTGCAATGTATGACCTAGACTAATGAATTGTGTAAGTCATTGTTGTAAGGGATGACACGGAGTGGGGTGCCAACCATCACGGGTGCTGTGTGCAGCTGTTTACATGGCACTAAAGGACATCCAGAAACGAATGACATCTGTATCGGTATCGCTTCCACAGGAAGCCGTCAGTAATAGCTTCGGATAGCATCAAACGAATACATGTTACCAAAAGTGTACTTTTCAGTGTAGAGTACTTTGAAAGAGAATACAGGGACTCGATTGTATCTTCGGGGTTATTTTTTTTTTTTGTATGATACCAACAATTGAACTTCTTACACGCGCACAATATGCGATTAGCTATAGCTTTGTCATCTGTCATTTCTCAATAACCCCTTTAGTGCCGCAATCTGGAGATACTAGAATGAAATAGTTTACAGTTATTTACTTGTAACGAGTGCAGTATATGGTTCTGTGGACAAACGTCAGATATAAACCATAAGCTCTCAGACTGAATGATCAGCTGGTTGTAGGATTTTCTTCTCTAAATTCACGATTGGGTTCCGTGTCAAGACTTGATATACTACGACCCCTCTAGGACCCGTAGAAGGCTGTAACAGAAATTTTGTATCACTCCTCGTACTGAGAGTGGTGATTAAATTGAGTGGTAGTTTCAGTCATATGTTAATTCAAATCAAATGGCTCTAAGCACTATGGGACTTGACAGCTGAGGTCATCAGTCCCGTAGACTTAAAACTACTTAAACCTAACTAACCTAAGGACATCACACACATCCATGCCCGATGTATGATTCGAACCTGCAACCGTAGGAGCAGCTCGATTACGGACTGAACGTCCTAGAACCGCTCGGCCACAGCGCATATGTTAATTCCGCACAGAGAGGAGCACCTGATAACGGCGCGAATTTACTAGCGGAAAGGGAACCAGGGCTCAAAAGTGGAGCAAAAAACTACGGACATCGAAGAATCGTATGTATTAAAAGAGACAAACATATGCGTATAAATATATGCAACTTCACGTCAGTTAATGTTCAATCAGTGCAGATGCACTCTTCGTTCGACCTCTTGCGGAAATCAGCGTGAGTCTGCGAGCAATAAGAGTAATGGACAGGGGACACTACGTGTAGTGGGCGACAAGTTGGAAATTCGGATTTGTCGTAAAGCGTTCTCGGATAGCCGAAACGCTTAAGGCGACTGCTCGCGAAAAGCGGGAAATCAGGATTCGAGTGGCGATCCGGCACAAATTTCCACTGGTCGCCTTTGAATTTATTTCAATGCCCGATTGCGGTTACTGTCGAAATTTCAGTTTCGTCATACTCGTTTTTGATACACAATGAATAGCAGGAAATGAATATTTGACGTTGTTTAATTTATTTCATTTTAAATTTCTTTACGTAATGGTCTGTCAGTCTTTTATGTGAGTTGTGCTTGTCGTGGGTACGGTATTTTTCCGAGAAGGCCTTCCTGTTACTGTAGTGACTTCTCACATAAGCATAGAAAGGACCTCCTGTACGTAGCCCATCGGCGAACTGCGTAAACTGTTTTATATAATGAACAGGAAGGAAAATGCAAGAAACTAAAAATATAGTTCTGAATCAGGCGACTCAACCAGAAGCAACAAAATATTTGTTAAAGCTCCATAAACTGCGAGAAATTCGTGTATCAGTGAGTCATTTGCTTGTGTATAAGATCTGTAAGAGAAGCTGAATGTACATTTGCCCTTTTAACCGGTATCTGAACCGATACCTGCTTCTGTTGTTGTGAACTGGGGTCACCAAAAAGAGAAGGCTGTGGCACGTGTCCAGCGCTGCGGCTCCACCCTGGCGAGTATTCCCTGCGAGCCGTCTCTGGAGTCTGCCAGGGAAACTGCGGCGATACACTGCCAGTCACTTCTAGCACTACCACTCCGTAAAATGAGTTGCGGCCACAACCATTCATGACACGTTCATGCTGCTTCAGCAGCACGTCCGAGTTTTCCTGTCGTTTTTCAGGGTGCAGCTCCATGGAAAATACATCCTGTAAGTAAGTCGAGTAATGAACGAACGATATGACCTGTCCAACCTTATGTCACCATTAAAGAGCCTGTGTTCTAGTAATATCTTTACTTTTTAAGATTTAGTTGCATGATGTTGTGAATGATAGTTAGCTCTTAAGTGACGATGGCCTAACAAGCCGGAAACCGGTTAGTAATAAATAAATTTTGGAAGAAACAGGGTGAGTGAGGTCCTGACAACTCTTTAAAACATTATATCCTAAATACAGTTCAGTTTTGACGATGATGACTGTCACAATTTTTCTGAAAACACGTTGCATATATGTAGAACAAAGCAGCACACGCATTTCTAAACAATCGGATGAACAAGGGCTTCTTATGCAAATTGTCTACTCTCTCGTGCTCATAAATGCAGATGCAGTAGCTCCATATTTAGCAATTATATACAACCGTTCGCTCACAGAAAGTTCCGTACCTAAATACTGGAAAGATTCCCAAGTCACACCAATACCCAAAAAGGGGAGTAGGAGTAATCAGCTGAATAACAGGCCCATATCACTAATGTCGATTTACGGTAGGGTTTTGGAACATATACTGTATTCGAACATTATGAAGTATTTCGAAGAAAACGATTTATTGACGTATAGTCAGCACGGATTCAAAAAATATCGTTCTTGCGGAACACAACTAGCTCTTTATACTCATGAAGTAATGAGTGCTAGCGACAGGGAATGTCAAATTGATCACATATTTCTAGATTTTCAGAAGGCTTTCGAAACTGTTCGTCACAAGCGACTTCTAACCAAACTGTGTGCCTATGTAATATCGCCTCGCTGGCTGGAGTGGCCGAGCGGTTCTAGGCGCTACATCTGGAACCGCGCGACCGCTACGGTCGCAGGTTCGAATCTTGCCTTGGGCATGGATGTGTGTGATGTCCTTAGGTTAGTTAGGTTTAAGTAGTTCTAAGTTCTAGGAGACTGATGACCTCAGAAGTTAAGACCCAAAGTGCTCAGAGCCATTTCTACCATTTGGAATATCGCCTCAGTTGTGCAACTGGATTCGTGACTTCCTGTCAGAAAGGCCACAGTTTGTAGTAATAGACGGAAAGTTATCGAGTAAAACAGAAGTAATATCCGGCATTCCCCAAGGAAGTGTTATAGGCCCTCTATTGTTCCTGATCTAAATTAACGACATAGGAGACAATCTGAGTAGCTCTCTTAGTTTATTTGTAGATGAAGCTGTCATTTAGCGTCTTGTAAAGTCATCAGATGACCAAAATTAATTGAAACAGACATCTGCGTGGTGCGAAAAGTGGCAATTGACCCTGAATAACGAAAAGTGTGAAGTTAAGTTATGCACCTGAGTACTAAAAAAAAATCCGATAAATTTCGATTACGCGATATGTCACACAAGTCTCAAGGCTGTAAATTCAACTAAATACTTAGGGATTATAGTTACAAATAACCTAAATAGGAACGATCACATAGATAATGTTGTAGGTGGAGCAAACCAAAGACGGCGATTCATTGCCAGAACACTTAAAAGGTGCAACAGATGTACTACAGAGACTGCTTACACTACACTTGTCCGCCCTGTTCTGGAGTATTGCTGTGCGGTGTCGGATCCGCGTCAGGTGGGACTGACGGATGATAATGAAAAAGTTCAAAGGAGGGCGGCTTGTTTTGTATTATCACGAAGTATGGGAGATAGTGCCGCAGACATGATACGTGAATTGGAGTGGCAATCATAAAATAAAGGCGTATTTCGTTGTGACGGGATCTTGTCATGAAACTTCAATCAGCAGTTTTCTCCGCCGATTCCGGAAACATTCTGTTGGCACTCACCTACATAGGGAGAAATGATCATCACGAGAAAATAAGAGAAATCGGGGCTCGCATCGAAAAATTTAAGTGCTCGTGTTTCCCGCGCGCTGTTCGAGAGTGGAATGGTAGAGAGAAACCTTGAAGGTGGTTCATTGAACCCTCTGCCAGGCACTTGTTTGTGAATAGCAGAGTAATCACGCAGATGTAGATGTAGATGAATGAAAGAACTGCTACTTGCAAGATATATTGTTATTAATATATCTCCTTGGAAGGGAGATCTATTGCAGTGTCTGTGTAACAGTAAGAAGTAGTTGCGTATATGATTCTAGTAAATTATCACCATGTAAGGACAGGAGAAACATTGCTACGTGTCAAAAGCATCTCTAGTAACACCTGTCCCTCCTGTGCTTTGGGTGTCATCATGGATACGTTACTCTGCCCCTCCGGCGTGTAGGTTACACATATTTGAAAAGTTCGACGCCTCTGTAATATAAATTGCCTTATAAATGTCGGAGAGGGGGAAGTCTGAGGGCGGTAGGAGTTCGTGTGATCGATGTTTTCCTGCTCGTGTGTAAAGTACTATTGAAAATTCACTCGCATGCTTGCTGTCGCGCTGACGACAAGTTGGCCGCAAGCTACGCGTTCGACCCGATCCTGGGATTGTACCCGTGCCGTGGATTCCAATACAACCACGCCGCGCCTCCTGCGTGCGTGCCTAAAGCCGACCGCGGCCTGTGCACGCCGCCTCTGTGACACTCATCACATTTAGAGGTAGGAAGCAGGGCGACAGCCTCTCACCTAAACCACGACTGTGGTACGGAACTACTTCTTCATCAAGTGACGTAGGGAAAGGAGAACGGTTTTCGAACACAAAAGTACAAACTTATTTAAAGCAAGTTAACTACCCATCAGACAAGAAAGCGTGCTGGCTGGTGAGAAAGGCAGTAATGAGAGGGATAATTTAGGTCATAGGATGTTCAGTAGCGCACTTGCATCTGTAAGAGCAAATAAATATTTTATATTTGTGGATGTCTATCCTACTGCATGGAAGAGGGACTTCCTCCACTAATGGTATACACTACTGGCGATTAAAATTGCTACACCATGAAGATGACGTGCCACAGACGCGAAATTTAACCGACAGGAAGAAGATGCTGTGATATGCAAATGATTAGCTTTTCAGAGCATTCACACAAGGTTGGCGCCGGTGGCGACACCTACAACGTGCTGACATGAGGAAACTTTCCAACCGATTTCTCATACACAAACAGCAATTGACCGGCGTTGCCTGGTGAAACGTTGTTGTGATGCCTCGTGTAAGGAGGAGAAATGCGTACCATCACGTTTCCGACTTTGATAATGGTCGGATTGTAGCCTATCGCGATTGCGGTTTATCGTATCGCGACATTGCTGCTCGCATTCGCCGAGATCCAATGACTGTTACGACCCGTGGCTCTACATTTCATTCGATCCCTGCGAAACCCTACATTTCAGCAGGATAATGCACGACCACATGTTGCAGGTCCTGTACGGGCCTGTCTGGATAGAAAAGATGTTCGACTGCTGCCCTGACCAGCACATTCTCGAGATCTCTCACCGATTGAAAACGTCTGGTCAATGGCGTGGTATCGTGCTGGAAGTGCATGGGAAGCTGTACCTGTACACGCCATCGAAGCTCCATTTGACTCAATGCCCAGGCGTATCAAGGCCGTTATTAAGGCCTGTGGTGGTTGTTCTGGGCACTGATTTCTCAGGTTCTATGCACCCAAATTGCGTGAAAATGTAATCACATGTGAGTTATAGTATAATATATTTGTCGAATGAATACCCGTTTATCATCTGCATTTCTTATTGGTGTAGCAATTTTAACGGCCAGTAGTATATTTATGGATGTCTGTCCTACTGTACGAATGAGGGACTTCAACTGATGATGTATATGAGAAAAAGTTCCACGAAAGTGGCATCTTGAGAACGTCTTTATGGTCTCACACGACTAGTTCGGCGGCGTATTACCAACATCCTCAGACCCCATTAATGCCAAAAGACTATTAGATCTCATGGCGCATTTACTGTGGAGTCCTTGTTACTAGTGCACGTCGGATAGGTTTTGTCACAAGCCCCTACTCGACGTCGTGTCGAGTAAAGGACTCCTGAGGAAAGCTAGACCACATGTTCTAGCAACATGGACACCACAATAAATGCGCCAAAGAAGTCTAATACTCTTTTGGTAGTTGTGGGACCTGAAGATGGAGGTAATGTGGCGCCGAAACTAGTCGATTGAGGCAATAAAGACATTCTCAAGATACAACTGGGGTGGTACTTTTTCTCATATATATAATTTATATTAACAGTCCGTCCGATGTTAAAGTTAAGCAAAATAGAATTAAGATCGAATTCAGAATATTAGAGTAGTTAGGAAGAAAATGCGGATTGGAATACAGAAAATTAAATTGGCCTAGAAATTTCACTTTAGCCAATATTTAGGTGCAGGTAGATGGGGCCTAATTACGTACATGGGATAAGAACGCTTAACGAATTATAGGTTCCATACGCTAGATTTCTCGTCATTTACAGTATGGGGCTGAAGAAAAGAAAGAAAAGGAACTGAGGTTAATATATTGTTGTTGCTAGCCTCTTCCCATTTTACGTCATTTGTAATGAGGCACTCCGTTGCTTTTGTGTCTTTCCCCATCTCCCAGCAACATTTTTATTTTCAGCCTCTCCGCTCATTTTCTGCCTTTCCTAGACCACTGTATTTGCATATAAATCTTAGCAATACTTCATAGTATTACGTGGTCATATGCAAAACAATAAAAATGTTACACTTTACTGTGAACCAAAATAACATTAATAACAGTAATAAACTCGTCTTGGCCGGCCCGCGGTGGCCGCTCGGTACTAGGAGCTTCAGTCCGGAACAGCTCGACTGCTACGGTCGCAGGTTCGAATCCTGCGTCGGGCATGGATGTGTGTGAGGTCCTTAGGTTAGTTAGGTTAAAGTAGCTTTAAGTTCTAGGGGACTGATGACCTCAGAAGTTAAGTCCCATAGTGCTCAGAGCCATTTGAAGAATTTAGAAATTCGGCTGGCTTGTAGCTCCGTCTGCGATGCAAGGCATGCACCAACACCAACTAACAATTTAAATGGAGATATATTTTTAAAGTCCCTTCAGCAACGAGTCAGTAGTCAGTGAGTATAAACCTGGTTCAAACAAACTACTCCAAAATTTACCTCAACCGATCTCGCGAAATCACGATAAATCTGTATGTGGACGGCGACCCTGGGACTTGTAAGCTTGAATTCAAGTCCAGTGTTTTAAACACTGTTCCTCAGAGAACTTTCGACATGACAATCTGTACAACATCATTAAAGTACTGCTTTATGTTAAAGGAATCATTGCAACCGAAGAAGTGTGTTTATACAAAATTATTCAGAACTCATTGGTCCGTCGTTTGTCTTCATGATCCTAGCATTTGTCTGTGATTACACTTAACTTTGGGTTCCATCATTCTGTGATTAATCATCATAAGGATAATCGTAGAAGATCCTAGTACCCTATTCACCCTTCAACAGACTAGTATTATTTCACTGTTAGTATTGAAAACCTGTATTTTACTCGTGAGTTACATGAATATCACAACTTAAGAATTGGAACTCAAATTGTCGTTGGTGTAGATACAAGTTCTAATTTCCGTATGAAGAAATGAAATGCACTATCTCTGCTGTGTGATTTACTGGTCTGTGTATCATGGTGAGTCATTTGTAGGATATGTGGTGAGTACCCACGGCGTAGTGTAGCAAATATAATATTAGTGGCGCATTGCGATTATTACTCCAATGTGGATTCATCGTCATACCACGAGAGGTATTTAAACAGGGCAGGGGCAAGATCGTCCACGAGTAATTACAGCTAGCGACGATTTTTACTTCACGTCCACAGTTCGTTGGAATAGGTGGCAGTTGCAGCATAGAGTATTTAGCCAACTGTCTAAAAAATGATGAGCTTCCAGACATTTGCTGTGTTGCCTTAAACGATTCTGTTATTGCTAGAAGTTCTTCAACATTTTATTCTGCAGTATGTTGGCGCCATCGGCGATTTTCCCTTTTTAATGGAAAACAGGGTACTCAACATATAGTATTCAGAATCGTACTTACTGTTGCTAGGGGATGTGTAATTCGAATGTAGCCAAATTTACGCTTTTTATGTTACTCGAGATGACATCGCCATAGTACGAGGCAGGCGTGGTTGCTTAAAAGAATAAATTTATCTACGATATCAGAAGATATGCTTGAGGTTAGTATCAAGGATACTGAGCATTTACTTCATTACAGGTAGCTCACGTCTTCAGCTCCACTCGATATAATTCTCGTTATGCCAAAAAAGGAAAAATCAAAATTTTACAATTTTCATTGCGATAAAAGCTTCTCAAGCGTTGCTGCTACGACTGGTAATTTTACTACGTCGTATTTACAGACAAAACGCAAGGATCCGGAACTAACTGGCCGGTTTACTCAGCGGCAGGTCTAATACACTTAATTACAAAATTAATTAAATTAATTTAATCCCAGCTCTGTGCCATTCGCCTGCCCCAATGCCACAAATCCGGTTGAGAAGCCTCTTATGTTGCCTGAGTACGTTTCGTCCACTAGCGGAATTATGCGAGATGAGCAAACCGTTCTGTCCCTATAAAAAGACACAATAGGAGGCCACACCGCACGGTGCGCAACACCACACAATCAGTGAAGCGCGGGAACGTGTTCAAGCGTTGTCAACACTTGGAAAGGAATAATATGAATGAAACAGATCCGAAAGGTCTCTGTATACAGGGCGTATCATAAATAACGACGAAACCTGACACGGGTGAAAGTGTACGATAATAGAAGCAAAATCGCTGCAGGAAAAATCGCTCTGGAAACGAGCCGCTTTCGAGATCAAAGCGAATCAGTGATTACGAACAAATGTGTAACTGACAGAAACGCACTCAGGCTACATAAGAGGCTTCTCAGCCGGAATTGTGGCATTGGGGCAGGCGAACGGCACGAATAAAATAAAATATTGTCCATCAGTACAAATGTATTTGAAATGTAAGCGTTTAGATTAAGTTACCAACTAATTCGGCTTACATTTCACCCATGGCGTACCTTAACAAAAAATACAATACTATTTGAGCACGTTACATTTTACGATTTACTGTACACTACTACACGTTTAAGGATGTGCTGTAAATGTCTTCCCCGCGTTTTGACGCAACGCAACACTCGTCTCTGATGTGGTAAACGAATTCTTTCAAACACTCCGGCTCATCTCGTGAACAAGGCTGCACAATTCGCCGCTGTTGTTCAGCCTAACAACGCGATTGCTGATCCTCGACTTTTCAGGTGAACTTAGACAGAAAAAAAAATCCAGAGAATTGAGCTATAGGCTTTGCTGTAGCTGTCCATCCTTAAACAGGTTTGAACGTTACAGGCCGTCTTACATGTGTAGCAGAGTGGTCAAGTGCCTCGTGATGTGTGTACCGCATTCTCCAAACCTGGGCTAGGTGTGAAATTTTAGCCCAGCTTAACCCAGAAGTTTACGTTAAAATACATTTGTAATAACTAGGAAAATATTTCATGAAAGTCTCCTTTCTGGAGCTGTTTTAACGGCAAGGTTTTTGCTTCGGTGGTCGTATATTTTCACACGCTCCAATTTTCGCTATTACTTATGATGCAACCTATATTTGGACACAGGGAAATCTTTGTGAGGTTGTTGCACGTCGCAGAATAAATACAAAGTCATCATGGAAGAAGATGCAAAGAAAGGACGGCGTTTAACGGTATCACTAGCATTATTGGTGTGTGTATTTTGCAGTGCCTCTGTAGCCTTATGAAAATGTCCTGCAGACATTCATGCATGCATGCATTAACAGGCACTGCTGACGATCTACAACCGTTTTATATACATGGAATACATTTGCAAATTACGAATACGATTATACATCAGCTCTACCATTTACTAGAAACGCATGTAAATTTTTGTCGGACCGGGACTCGAACCCATATTTCCCGCTTGTCTTGAGGGGTCGCTTTATCTACTTCGGCTACCCCAGCACGCCTCCAGGACCGATCCAAACCTTTATATTGTGTGGCGGCGGTGCCGTCTTTTACGAGAGACTGAAAACTATTTTTGTGGTCAGCTGGTCAGCCAGAAGGCGATGGAGAACATACTGACGATAGTTTCCGGTCTGCAAGTCCACATTCTTGTCTTTCCCACTGAAAGAAATGTTTCTACTTTCTGTTTACTCAGCGGGATCAGGATCTATGATTATAAATGAAAATTTTGAGTTGTAATTGACAGACATAATTGATAACTTTCCCACACACAACATAGTAATATTCCTGATGATAATAAAAGTAATGTTGTGTCTATCACAAACAGCACAATGAGCAGTTCGGAGGCGACCACTACGGTAAGTTCACAATAAATCGTCTTTCGCCCTGACTTCTAATAATCCAAGTTAACTGCTCGCCGCGAATGTTGAAAAATAATATCACCACTTGCCACACGGTTTTGTTAACATTACGGGCGGCCCACAAACAGTCCTCGCGAGTTCACTTTCTATTATTATCGAAAACATGGGTTTAGTAACAACCTGTCTGTGACAGCCGAGGCATAGCGTACTCCGGCGTTTGCTGGCACGGACCGTACGATAGCTGGGTGCAAAGAGAAATGAAGTCACTGCCTCTCTGGGCGTATTTGCAGCATATATGGGTGCAGAGGACAGCCAAGGGAACACCTGCCGTCATCCGCTCTATGCCCCGGCAGTAGGCTCTAAATAACTGATTTCTCGGACACACAATATTTTATAACACTGTAGTGTATTAATTAAGAATCTTCGTGATTTTGTATGAATGGAATTAAGTTGGCTATGACCACAGAACAAGTTTTAGCTCGCCAGCATTTAAACTTTGCTTTCGGAACTGACAGGAGAACATGACCTCGGAACCACAGTTTTAAAAGACCTTGTACCGATTTTTACTTACATCAAAGTCCTAAAACTTGTTATAGCTCTATTACTTAATGGGTTTAATCACGTATTGTAATCAGAATTTTCTAGCATTAACATAACTGATACTTAATCTTCTATAAGTAAGGACGCTTTTGTTGCAAATTTAATTCTCAGTAAATTACTCGAAAAGTGTTAGAAGTAATTTAATGCGGGACACATACTACAGGTTTTCATATTAGACTGAGGCTTCATACGAATCTTTTTCGTGGGTTATGACTAAATTTTTTTTCCGATCAAGCTGAAACTTGTGACAAAAAATGGTTCAAATGGCTCTGAGCACTATGTGACTCAACAGCTGAGGTCATCAGTCCCCTAGAACTTAGAACTACTTAAACTTAACTAACCTAAGGACATCACGCACATCCATGCCCGAGGCAGGATTCTAACCTTCGACCGTAGCGGGCGTGCGGTTCCAGACTGAAGCGCCTAGAACCGCTCGGCCACCAAAACTTGTGACTCTTGATTTCGACATACATTTGCACATTCTGACCGATTTTCGACATTATAGCTTTATTATTTAGTGCCACTTATTTTTTCTTAGAACTATATATTTAAGGAAAGATTTTCATCTGATCAGTCTGAGATTTGACAATTTAAACATTAATATACTAAAGGACATGCTGACAAAGTTTGGAAAAGCAACTTTAATTTTCAATTTCATTCCTAATCTAATTTATGGTGCAATACTTGGGTGCTATGCACAAACGCTTTATGGTGACGTGGCCCAACTAGCAAGTCCCGGCACGCTCGCTCGCCTCTGTATCTGTCAAATGACACAGCGCGCCTCTCACCACAATATGTCTTGGTGTCTGAGCCCCATACGGTTCGCACATAATGTGATTTCCGCACCGGTAGCCATAACGTTTTACTCGCCGATCAGTCTTTATTTCTGCATGAAACCCAGTTAATGCAGTGTTCCCACAGACGCTACACTAACTGCCAAAGCAAGGCATCGAACTATTCAGACACTGTAAAATACAGGCACTGCACTAAATGTATTTCATGTCAAAGCAAGACATACTGAGGGGAAAACATTGTCTCTCCCTGTGCGGGTATCTCACAACCTGTGAGCGAGCACCTTGGGACGTAGACACTATGAAATGTGGAAGTCTGAATCCTTCCTGAAGACGTGCTTGGATAGCTGAGGTGGTTAAGGTTACCGCTCGCGATGAGCGGGAAATCCGAGTATGAGTCCTGGTCCGGCACCAATGTTCATATGTTTCTAGTAAATGGTACAGCTGATGTATAATCGTATTCGCAGTTTGAGAATATATTTCATCACTAGAGGTGGGGCACAAGCTAGGATTGCGGTATGATAGGTCAAGATATCGACCTTACCTTTTCCGAACTAAAGCGATTTAGAGGAACCACGTAAATATAAATCTGGTTGTCCGGGAGGACATCCGAATTGCCATTCTCTCGAATGAGAGTCACAGCCCGACCCTATCAGACAAAGTTTAATCAAACCAAAGCGTTTTTTCGAAAGGCAGTTTACTGATTCCTTCAAATGGTTCAAATGGCTCTGGGCACTATGGGACTTAACATCTGTGGTCATCAGTCCCCTAGAACTTAGAACTACTTAAACCTAACTAACCTAAGGACATCACACACATCCATGCCCGAGGCAGGATTCGAACCTGCGACCGTAGCAGTCACTGATTCCTTCATTCTATTAGAAAAAACAAACAGAAATAGACGACAGAGCATACTTAATGTCTCAGTACCAGCCTTTCCTTGGTGCATCCTGAATGTTTCCATTACAGCGCAGCAGCTCCAAAAACAGTTTAAATAAGATGGTGCCTATTCGCGCATTTGAATACCTGGCTTATCCCTTCCATGACGGTTGAGATACATTCAGATCTTACACACCACACTGCATCGTATGTTTTGCATTAACTATTCTAATTATTGAAGGAAAGCGACTAGTGCACACCAGTCCAAACAAAAATGTCAGTTTAGGAAGTCGGTATATCATCTCTTCTGCTGTTTAAATAATAAATATTTTGACAAAAATTATTGTATGTGGTGGAGTCAGTATTTCCTTTGCTAAGTGATTGATAAAAATTGGACAGAGAAGCCAGAATATAAACAAGAATCACAGCATAAAATCTTCATATACTTCCTAGAGATGCTGGCAGGCTGTCTCACTGTAAACCATTGCGTTACTAATAAACCTGATAATCGTCATCCAAATACATTTCTGTCTACAAGCGTAACCACATTTCCAACAGACAACAGCTCTTTTTCTCATTGCGAGGGAGTGGAGCACAGCTGTAGAATTCTGAGACAAAATTATATTATTACATTTTTCTCGAATGAATGGCGCATACTGAATGTAGTCCATATTTATACACATTTGCTTTTATTTATTTTTTAAAAAATGAACACTGATCACAAGCAATTATGTCCTTCCAGCGTTTAAAATATTGCGTTATTTTTATGTTAATCAGTGTAAACGTACTTAGGTATGTTTTTTTTTTTAAATACAGTAACAATGCCTCCGTTAACATCTTCCATCATTGAACTAAAGAAAGGGAAAAAAGGATTCCATTCGCCAACTTAAAGTTCGCGAGTTATACACCGTATGGGTGTTATCTAGTGACAAAATGCCAAGTTATGCAGACAGATGCTGCCGACCGTGCGTGACCAATACAGGACTGGGAGCAACGCTGTCAGTTAACACGCGTTCTGACTTTTAAGTGCTCGTATAGTGTTGGTAGAGAGCGATGTTCTCAATTAAGGGGTTCAAAATAACTTTACTAGCAAATAGGAACAGCTGTAGGAGAACTGACGCAATAAAAAAAGACTGCAAGCGTAAACATGATCAACCTTTCACCCGACAGCGAACGACGTGTAACCGATATTTTGACATTCAAAATGAAAATTGGTGATGGAAATTTCGTCAAAAGATCGCGCCACTACTACAAAAAGCCTTTATATCTCGCCTCAACTAAAAAAAGGTTTTGTTTTAATGAAAGCCGTCCCAAATCGCTTATCATATCTATGACACTCTCTCCCTTATTTCGCGGTAATACAAAGCGAGCTGCTCCCTCGAACTTTTTCGATGTCCTCCGTCAATCGTACCTGGTAAGGATCCCATACTCTAGTAGAGGACGAACAAGTGTAGTGTAAGCAGTGTCTTTAGTAGACATGATGTATAATCATGTTCGCAGTTTGAGAATATATTTCATGAGATCACTAGAGGTGGAGCACAAGCTGGGGTTGCGGTATGGTAGGGCAAGGTATCGACCTTACCCTTTCCAAGGGAAAGCGGTTTAGGGGAACCACGTGAATCTATATTTGATTGTTCGGAAGGACGTCTGAACTGCCATCCTCTCATATGAGAGCCACTGATTCACCCCATCAGTCAAAATGTAATCAGTCTAGTGCATTTTTTGAAAGACAGTTTCCTGATTCCTTCACGGTATAATAAAAAAAAACAAAGAGGAATCGAATGCAAAACATACGTAATGTCTCAATACCAGCTTTTCCTTCGTGCATCTCGAGTGTTTCTGTTACTGCGGAGCAGCTCCAAAAAGAGTTTACATAAGGTGGTGCCTATTTGCGTGTTTGAATACCTTGCTTATTGCCTTCCACGACATACATTCGGATTTTGCACCGTGCATCGTATCTCTTAAATTAACTGTTCTGCCAATAAAATGTAGACTTCGGTTTGCCTTCTTCACAACATTATCTGTTTGATCGTTCCTGCTTCAGTTGATTTATAATGTAATTCCTAGGTATTTAGTCGAAACAATAGCCTTTCTAAGTGTGTGGTTTATAGGGGAACTCTAAATTTAACGGATTTCTTTATGGACTCATGTGGAAGACCTCACTGTTTTTCTTATGGTTCAAATGACTCTGAGCACTATGGGACTTAATTGCTGAGGTCAGCAGTCCCCTAGAACTTAGAACTACTTAAACCTAACTAACCTAAGGACGTCACACACATCCATGCCCGACGGAGGATTCGAACCTGCGACCGTAGTCGTCGCGCGGTTCCAGACTGTAGCGCCTAGAACCGCTCGTCCACCGCGGCCGGCGTGTATGAAGTAATTCAACAAAATGCAAGATGTGTGTTACAGGCGGCTTATCGAGAATCAATTGTCACTTTTCTCACTATACAGATATCACGTCTTAATCAGTTTTCAGTCTGTTTAGACATTCCGATGACTTTACTTGAATGGCAGCACCACCTGCCAACAACCTACTAGGGGTCCTCAAATTATTCTCCTAAATTGTTTATATGGATTAGGAGCAAGCAGCAGACGGCCTATTAACCCTTCCGTGGGGAACGACGGATATCACTTACGTTTTTCTCTATGATTTTTTGAGACAGGAATAAATTTCTTAGCGCTTGTGGTGATTACTTTTGAATGGGCCGATTCCATGGTCCTGTTGTGGCATTTGACTGTCCCTTGTATTTTCATAGCAACGTCTGTCCACACTCTAAAAATTCAGATGCCTAGGACCTGCTTTTCATAATACTATCTTTACCGTACTTCGCATACGTAGACGACTACATAACCTTATGCAAAATTTATCATATATAATGCGTTATAGAAAGTGTTGATGAGAGATGCACCGTACACCGCAACAGATAGCAGGGTTTTATTTTCCGTTTTCCTCCGCTTCCTCTCCTCCCCGATAAAACATAAAATAACTGAGATTCGAGGACGTAAATACGCGTCAGAAACGTGTTTCAATTTTGTTTTATTTTTATGTTCTTGGTTACTGTTGGGAACTAGGATATGGTGGCCACGGGAGCTAAACGTGTATTTGCTATTATACGTGTACTGAGGGCTGTAAATGTGGATGTAGACGAACACGCGGAATCTTGCACAGTCTGGCGCCCAGCCAGAGAAGTTAGAGCTGTGCTGACAAGGAGCTACGCCGTCCAGTACGCTCGTATGCGATGGCCAATGTTATCGGGGTTCTCTGACACCACTGCAGCTGCCTTTCCCGATATCTCTTTATTTTCTGAACAGCAATCATCAGCACGCACAAACTCTTCGTCTTCACCTCCTTCTTCTTAGCTTTAATCCACATCAGTGGAATGTGTTTTCATGACTGCTGCACCGAAACTCAATTACTTCCCTTTTTGTCTTCCCTTGCTTCTCGCCTGTACAAACTTTTCTCCTATGGTGGCGGAAGTTACTTTACTTCCAGCCTTGTTGGTTAAATGTTTCGGTAAACTCTACTAAATAACAGATTACCATCTTCATCACCACTAGGAATTTAATTTGCAGGGTGTTCTGAAATCCCCTTTACAAACTTGTAGGACTTGTGAATTGGAGTGAGTACATTACATATTGAATGAAACCCATGTCCGGAAACGTACAGTGTCCGTTCTACGACGGTTCCAGTTCAGATGTTTAACCCATCCACTTCTGCACGAGGAATTAAATTAGACGACACGCACTGGCATTATTAGGTAACTATTCGAAAAGAAACCTAACGAAACATATTTATCACTTAAGCACATTTGTTTGTATTAACATATAAAAATTACTTTCACTGTATCGAAGATGCACAGTCATTGAATAGGTCTCGTAGCAAGGCAGACGTTATGTGACATCAGGTGACCGTCTGACATAGTACACGTAATTCACGTAATAAAATCTTCGCGCATCCATGCCGCTTCTTCATATTTTTACATTAGATTTCATCCTCCAGGTTCTTTCATATTTGTCTGGAATCAAGCTAAGAACTTCCTTTCGCCATCTACCATTCATTCAACTAAGTATTGTACATTTCATTTTAGTTACCGTAACAATTGCGTCTTGTTCTCCAGTCTGTTCACTGGTCGATTCATGTATTTTCCTGTCCCTCCTACAAACATTGAACAAATGTCTGTCGGTTTCTGAGAAATAAGGTTTTAGCGTTTTTTCTTAAAGGCCAGCGTCTCACTGCCAGAAGTCAGAATAGCTAACACTCATATCGTAAACAATCGGTATCAGTTACACTTGAAACTTTGTTTTGAAAATTCGTTTGGTTAACAAATGGTACTCCACGCTCCTTTTTCTCCTGCGATTATTTCTTTTGTTGTCCATGCAGTGGAGTGGTCAACGCTGTCTTCAGTTATAGACTCTTCTGAATACCAGCTCACAAACTGCATGTGTGAAAGCTAGCTTTCTAATATTGTTTCAGTGAAAACAATAGAAAGAAATCAAATGAACTTCCATCAAAGATAACGATGTTCAATAGCTGACAGAATTCTTATAATTATACGGAAAAAATCGTCTTGCCGACTCATTATTTCACGGTTTAATGAAAATCTACAAAGTACTTAAGCTTCATTTGATATAATGTTAATGAAATACGATTAACATTTTTGTAACTTACTTTTCCCAATGTAAAATTTAGTTAGGTGCCAAACATTGTTGATGGTATTAGCTGACGTCTGGTCTCGTTCAGGAGCAACGGTTTCCTGGATCTATTGGGCTGTGTCTAGTGCCATAACAGCATACATAAATCGCTGAAAACAGTCTGCTAAACTTAGTACTGGGAAATGATATATAAAAGCAGTAAAACGGATTGATAATTCTGCTGTACAACTAACATAAAAATTACAGCTGAAGCTAATATATGTCTATAGAAAGCAATGACTGTGGAAAAGGAGCTTCGGGAACTCAATAAAAAAACTGCCATGATAAAGTTGCTATTAGCAAATCCTTTGTTATCTATGCTTCAAAGCGAAAGGAGATTCCAGCGTGTGACAGGGATACACACTGCGGTCCAGAAAGTCTGCTTTTACGCTGTTCTTACCACAGGACGTATTAACGTACACACAACGCAAGTGAACGTTTGGAGTCCTGACTAACGTAGCATTGAATGCTAAGGTAGTAAATTTTATTGAAATGTTTTGATCACTAGATTCATTCACTTCAGCTGGGATGTTGTCTCTTGCAAGGTGATCATGCCCTCACTCAGTTTACCATAGCAGTCGAAATTTATGTACAAGGATACAGTGCGACGTGATAACTCGTCTCTAAAGTCACCAACTTTGAATATTATGGAGGGATTTTTGACTACACTAAAATAGAAAAATTGTTTTTGTTCCACTACCTTCCTTCAACATGCCTCTAGGTATTGGGGCAGTTTCATTCAAGGAATGGTACTAAATCCATGTGACGATCGTTCGGAATTTGTAGGGGTTTTTCTCGAGAAGGACTGAGGTTTACTGGGAGCCCAAGAAGGGTGTATGAGCCTAAACGATATTTAGTTGATGTTCATATTACAAATCTGATTTTGTTCATGTCAATCCCATGGCTGAAAGTAGCACTTAGCTGGCCCAAAATATACGTAAGCGTTTTGACCTTACAATAAATTAGATTGAAAGTTTAAAGACAATGTCTTCTTGTGAGAGCTTTGTTCTTACTGATGCACCTAAAGAAACCACGCAATGACGTCCTAAAAAGTTACTTTCCGTTGAAAGTAAGAGAGGACGAACGGATTAGAGTATAGCATACCGTCGAAAACGAGGTCACTAGAGACGGAGCACAAGCTTTTTAAAGAAACCATCGTGGCATTTTACTGGAGCAACTTAGAAAAATCACGGAAACATAAATTTGGATAGCCGACCGTGGATTAGAACCGTCGTCCTGCCGAATGCGAGTCCAGTGTGCTAACCACTGGGCCACTTCGCTCAGTCCGAAAAAGTGTTTTCGTGATGATGAAGACCATATTTGTCAGTTTGATGCGGGTAATAATTGAAGTACTAGGTATCACAGAATTTCTGCATTCTTTGG
Source organism: Schistocerca gregaria (assembly GCF_023897955.1). Taxonomy (NCBI): domain Eukaryota; kingdom Metazoa; phylum Arthropoda; class Insecta; order Orthoptera; family Acrididae; genus Schistocerca; species Schistocerca gregaria. The sequence goes on from NC_064931.1 coordinate 709,016,684, forward strand.
ACGCACAAATGTTCCATAGCTCATAATATTGTAGGAGCACAATATTGCACTCCTACTTTTAACACGGTCTGTCTTTTTACTCACCTCCATACAACAAATAGGAGCAGTTCACCTCACAGCGAAGACGTCAAACGGCGAGCTACACCCATACGACAGATACACTAAGTTTGCACCACGAGCGTAACCGAACCATACGCTCGCCCTTTTACACTGCACCACTGAAATATGCAGTCTTCAAAGTATGAAATCAAATTGAAGAAAGAAGTGTGAGGTAGGACGTCTGAAAAAGAATGTGAAATATTCCTATTTGCAGAGAATCTGGTTGCGCTCTTCTTTCCGCTTTTCACTTTGGAGCTGGATGTAAGAGCCCCTGCCCTCACATGCTTTTCTTTGGACACCAGCAGTCCTGGTGCTGTCATTGTTGAGTCGCTATAGATGATAACTTCTGTAAAAAGCTTAAAACCGCTAATATATATGATAGTGACTTAATAATTGCTTTGCTCCTGATGAAACGATTTAAATTGTTTTATCTCTATACCAGAATTTGTCACTATGATTGTAGACGTTCATTTAGTCATGCGACAGCTTGCCGACCCACCATTCGGTATACAGCCTAAAATTGCAGTGTCGTTTTTGTCATGCAAGTTACAAAGACGAAGACATGTTCAGTTTTCGAGAAATCAGTCCTTTAAAGAATCGAAACTTTGTCGGCTGTGGCTTTGACACGACGTGTACAGTTTTTACTCCACTTTAAGGTATGAAAAGATATTTTACGTCACCTTAAATTAACGCCGCTTCGCCTGAATGCGCATATATGAGGATGGATGCCTGGGCGGGAGGTAGAGTCTGGGTAAAAGAATCCGAAGCGGGAAACTGCCAACAGCGGCGCAGGCGCAGCCACACGCGTCGCCACGCATTTGTTTGCGCTTTAAAAGTTCAGACACGTACAATTGTTGAACACGGTGCGTCACGCGTGTATTAGATACGTGATGTGCGTGCGCCGGCAACAAATACAGCGCAAAACACGGCGCGGGCTTCTCTTCTTTTTACCTAAACAGGTTACATTATTCAGCAGCTCAGAAAACTCCGCCTGCGGCACATTGTTTAAAAGAATGCAAATTTAGGCAATAACGTCAAACCTAAATCCCAACTGAATTAAAAATGAGAAAGGATAGTGGTGATTAACAGCTGAACTGCTACATAAGAAGGAACCAGAATGGGATTCGGTTATTAATATCAGGTGCGGAAGAAAGAACCCCATTACGAAAAAAAAACCTTAGATAAATCCCGACGTAACTTGTACAGGGAGGAGTACCGCGGCATATCTCCGAATATACTAGCGGTACAAAACGAAAATAGCATTTAATACACGATGTAGTTAAGAAGTATGACTTCTGAACGTTACAGATATCGTGTAGGACTGACATGAGCTACCTCCAGAATTTGACAGACGTGTGCAGTTGACATTTTCGCCTAAGAAGTACGGTTATCTAACACCATAGTTCACGATTACTGAATGTAATCTCTTCTGCAAAAATTTCTGCTGATTTCTGTAGTATTTAAAGACAATATTTATTTTGAAGATAGTGTTCGTTGTCACTGAAAATATTTTAAATGGACTGCTTGAGGAATGTGCATATTGTTAAGAAACTTTTGTTAGGACCTGAGGATATAATACATCAATAATTCAAGAACAGACTTAATCGCATTTATTATTGTTATAATGCCGCCAACCGGTTTCAGCTGGACGTAGGGGTCATCTTCTGGGCGTTTACACCATTGGTCGACTGCTTTTGGTGTCCCTACTGTCTACATAACGGCCGGAAACTATCAAAAGTAGACAGGAGTGACACCACCAGCAGTCGACCAATTGTGTAAATGCCCAGACGATGACCCCTACGTCGGGTTGAAACCGGTTGGTGGTATTATAACAATAATAAATGCGATTAAGACTGTTCTTGAACTATTGATTAATCATACTAATCTCTGCTTCTCTCCACAGCCATGTTGTCCAAAAACCTGAGGACACAGTTCAAGGTTACAAACGAGGAACCACAAATGAAAATGTTGCAGTGCTTGAAATAGCGTAATCTTATCCACAGTATGCACAAAGCATTTTTTTGAAAGACAGTTTACTGATTCCTTCAAATTTTTCAAATGGCTCTGAACACTATGAGACTTAACTCCTGTGGTCATCAGTCCCCTAGAACTCAGAACTACTTAAACCTAACTAACCTAAGGACATCACTACATCCATGCACGAGGCGGGATTCGAACCTGCGACCGTAGCGGTCGTGCGTCTCCAGACTGTAGCGCCTAGAACCACTCGGCCACTCCGGGCGGCAACGTTTCTTCCTTTCTAACTTAGAACTTCGAAATTGGTATTACGTGTTCTCATAGACAACGCAACAAAAATGTTGGATATAGATATTGACACCACGGAGGTGAAAGAACTTCATGCATCACTAAGAGATAAGAAGAACAGAAAAACTTCTTGACTGGGCACTGTACCGTCGGAATTTTTCAATCTTTGCGGACATGATCTGAAACTGAGAATACTCATTTTTCTTTGAATTATTTTGGAGGGACATTGACATCTCATTTGCAAGAATGGAATGTGCTGTTATGTCTTTCTTTTAGAAAGGGATAGAAAAGTTTCTTCCAACCATCAAGGAATAGTTCATTGGGTTCAGTACATAAATTATATCTCAAGTTATAATAAAGATCTGAAAGAGCAATAGCAGATTCACTTTGGGCAGAAGAGCAATGCGGGTTTCAGGAGTGACGCTCCTGCATATATAATGTGCTTTTCTCTCTATCAGCTAATTGAAAAGTGGCGAGAATACCAATTAAAAACTCACATTGTATTGTAGGCGTTGAAAATGCTTTCGATTATGTGAAGAGTGCTTCACTATTGAAAGTACTATCTCAGGGATTTTCTCTGCCTCGTGATGGCTGGGTGTTGTGTGGTGTCCTTAGGTTAGTTAGGTTTAAGTAGTTCTAAGTTCTAGGGGACTGATGACCTAAGATGATAAGTCCCATAGTGCTCAGAGCCATTTGAACAATTGAAAGTACTATCAGGAAGCGAGTCAGTAATCTTATACAGTTATTAATTTTGTAAATGCTAAGAGATTTTGAAATTAACTTGAGTGCTAGAATGAAAATTCAAGATACCATTTTCAAAACCATTTCTGCTGTTAGTCCTCCTAATCATACACATAATTTGAGAAAAAGCTAGAAATCGTCTCACAGAGATCTATAGTCCCGTTATTATTTCGAGCTTTTCGGCAACGACGATAACGATGAAACACAATCCTTGTGAGCTGCCACCGAAGTGCAAATTAAAACTAATTGGAACACGACACCGGACGTTCTTATTAGAGCTGTTAACATTAATAACTGAAACGTGGCCTGCCAATTCCATGACAAATAACAGCGGAAGTTGGGAAATAATGGAAGTCCTTTCTGCGCTAATTATTTGTGAAAAATTGAGTATTGCTAACCATCATTAATTCTAAAATTTCTTAGAGAAATGTCGCTATCGGAGCAACCCGCAGAAGAATACTGATAAATTGCTTCTATTTAATTGATCCTCCGTTTTGACCTACGAAAATCTTACGAGCACTTTGACAGAGTCGCACAGTTCAGTCATGAATCTCTCACTACAACCTCTGTTATGTTTCGAACCTGTGTCTTTGTTTCGTATCATTACAAGTTGAAACAGTTATACGGATGAACAGGAGTTCATGGTAGCTACCAAGACAGAATCTTTCGCGTTTCTTTGCCTCTGCACGATGTTTTTTTAGAGCTTTCTCGCAGTCAGGGCGACTCTGTTACTTTCTTTTCCTGCAATTCCATTTGTGTGGCCGTTAAGCTTGATAGCCACGCCTCACAACTGAGTAGGCTCCACAATCTCCGGTGGCCTGTTATGTAAGTTTTAATCGAGCGCTGCTTCATCCTAATGTTTGTCCTGGTGGAGTACTGTGTTATGTTTCGTATTTGACGTTGCTGGTTAGCGTTTGGATCGACATTCAGAACTACAGCAGACTGATACAAAGTTTATTTTATTCAATTAGTGTGGAGTGTCTAGCATCGTCGTTTAAGCCCGTTACTCTCATCAGTTTTGCATTTGGCCATAAATATGTGCAAATAGTGCGTAAGTAAACAATTTCACTGATGTCGTCGCAATACTCAAAAGAAGTAAATCATACAGTTTGTCAAATATTATGAATATTTCCTTGAAAGTTATACGAGATTACGTGAATCCTGTAGTATACGAGTCAAGTGCGGTACATATCATAAGGAGAGTCCTGAAGAACCTCGCTGAAGAAACTCTCTCAGAACTCTTGCACAGCTCTTTCTCCATCTTTTGTCTTGCATCTGAAATCCTTATGGTGTAGTACTGAGTAATAATACTGAGTATTTATTTTATTTATTTATTTATGCATTTATTTTACCTGTCAAGATTAGGGCCTTCAGGCCCTCTCTTACACCTAACCAGGCATACTCAGATTGAACGAGTTACAGTTTCTGCAGTACATTAAGGACATATAACGTATTATACAGTATTGATGTTAAAGAAAAAAATAGAGATTATAACAGTAGTACAATGATAATTATAACAATCAAAAAATAATTATAACACTCAAGAATAATGATAATAATAAGAGTAATGACTATGTATATGAAAGTAAACATACTTTTCTTTTGTGAATCTCAGTCCTATTGTTAGTTGGGAATTTTCTCGTTATGTTCTTGCAGCTTGTGAGTTATTCTCATCGAGCAGAGACATAAGACGATAGAATGGGGTGAAAGAGATATATAAGAGGTAGATAGGTTAGACGAAGAGAAATAGAATGGTAAAATTCGAAGCTGTGATGGAGAGGAGCAAGAAAGAGATGAAAGGGGCACAACAATGGTGGCTATACCGTCCCTAATATGTAAGTTTTGAGTTCCCTCTTGAATGTTGAGTGGTTCTGGATAAGACGCAGATCCCAGGGGAGCGCGTTCCATAGTCGTAGGAGTAAGTTAAGTACCCAGTTTTACAGAGCCTTGTTTATACAACAAGGGGACGTTGTGAAATGTTCCGAAAGTCTAATTGAAGATACTACACGAATAGGTGTTGTGCATCATACACAGTATAACACATACACTCGTATTTTCTGGGAAGTGGCTTCGAGCAATACTACAACAGAACTTTTCGCGCTCCTTTGTAGATAAATGCAATAACATAATTAAACAAAATGCAGTGATACTCGAAATTTGTGGTCAGTGTTTATGGATGCTTTAGAATAGGGAGAGATTATAGGGGTTACATGTTGCATTGTAAGGACGATAGCATTCCTGCAGTTGCGGGTGGGCTGAAAAAGTGAGTGATTTTAAGAATATCTCTACGTATCTTGCTTTATTCCATATACATGTGTTGAAGAATGGTTACTTTACTTCAGTACTAGGACACAGTAGACTACCAGGTCATATTAGCACGGGAGATGCTTGGATTATCTAGTATCGTTGTATAGCAAGTGAATTTTTTTCCTTGCAGTGAATTACTACTCAATTTGAAGTATTCATGAATGTACAAAATTCAGAAAAATGTAGACTCAAATAAATGATATCATTAGCAGTAACGGAAAGAGCTCAGTATATCCTCGGTATAATAAGTGAAATATCTAAAAGGTAACACTTTGTTTCTTTGATAAGATGAGGTTGATAAATTAGTCACTCCGCATTTCTTTCAAGATAATTGATGTGTCAGAAGCAAACATCATAAAACCAACACAAGTTAAGTCGTGGGTGGACAGGTTACACCTGTTCCACAATCCAGGTGGAAACAAACTAGGAAGACAGAAAGAAATTTGGATTCTATGACATTCACCTCGTTTGAAATGAGAAGAGGCTTGACACAGAGAAATATCGACGTTCATTAGGGGGGCGTAACATTGTATTCTGTCATATCCTCATCTGCTTTCTTTTTTAGTGTGATACACTTATTTTAAGACTGATGCGATGGAATGAATCAAACGACGACTTTGGATGATTTAATTAAACGGCTCCCAGTTTATTGCAGCAACTGCTGCTGGACTGTGTCTAGTAAGCCAGACGTTTAAATAAGGCTGGGACGTTAATTGTTCAACCACTATGTGTTTCACATCTTTGTCGACAGGGGGAAGTAAGACGACTATATTATCACTCAGTACCTGCCATTTTAATATCAGCACAGACAAACGTTATACCGTATTAGAAATGTCAATTTTAGGACTTTGGATTACGAGGCGTATTCGGAAAATAAAGCCCGATTAGGCGCGGAATGGAAAACACTGTGAAAATCAGGTGGAACTTTGCACAGATGTGTTGGTCAGTGCCTTTTATGTGCCTGTCGATCGCTTCACGTCACTCTTTTCAGCTGAGAGCGCAAAGTTATCATGTAGAAGTGCCTAAAGCAACAGTGTCTCCCGCCAAGTATGTGGATCTGGTGAGAGATTTCGCTTGAAGCTATGCAGCCCACATAACATAAATGTCATGCGTTTCTTTGGGTTGGGTTGTTTTGAGGGAGGAGACCGGACAGCGAGGTCTCATGCGTTTCTTTCTTAAAGACAATTAATTTTCAGCCTCATTGCCGGCCGCGGTGGTCTCGCGGTTCTAGGCGCGCAGTCCGGAACCGTGCGTCTGCTACGGTCGCAGGTTCGAATCCTGCCTCGGGCATGGATGTGTGTGATGTCCTTAGGTTAGTTAGGTTTAAGTAGTTCTAAGATCTAGGGGACTGATGACCTAAGATGTTAAGTCCCATAGTGCTCAGAGCCATTTGAACCATTTTTTTCAGCCTCATTCTGCAGGTCAATGAAGACGCTCCTGCAGCTTTTTCGATGGGACGTGTGTTATCACCCACAATATAGCCCTTAATTGGCTTCCTCCGTAGTTCATCTCTGCTCTCGTGAACGGCTGGTTACGAAGACCACATTTTGCCACAAACAGCGAAAGGCAGACCAGCGTAGAGAATTGGCGGGAAGGACAGGCGGATGCTTTCTGTGACGAGGATACTGGAAAGTTTGTACACCACCACAAATGCCTAAGCCGGAGAGGCGATTGTTTAGACAGATAGCTGGAAGATGCGGTTCACTGTTGCGAATAAAAATTTTTTGATTTTCGCTGCGGTTTTCATTTCGCGACCGATCTGACCTTACTTTCTGAACAGCCCTCGTGCTTACGTAATATATACAATGTTACAAGTACGACGTCAACGTAGGAACCTTTAGCACTGCATGCAGGCTGGTGACACCATGCGGTAGGGTAGGATACATCCCATCTTACAACACACTTCGTAATTTTGTCACACAAGCAATGGCAATGTGTGTTCTGGCGTTATCCTTTATCAGATATCTGCTGGGAATTTTCAATAATTGTTAATTCTCCAAACAAACGTTCCAGTATTTTGATCACATATCTATGACAAGTTAGGGTTGGTGAAAAGAGATCCTTTCAATAATTCATGTTATTTTAATTGCCACAGTGCACATGGTTTCACTCACGTAGAGGTTCTTCTTTATCCGATGACATCTTCAGAAGTTCAACACAAATTATTCTGCGAGTTCACATACCCGCATACATACACCTCTGCTTCATCAGCAAAGAAGAGCGTTTCAGCATCAACCTCACCATCACACACAGACTACAATAGCTTATCACAGTATTGACTTCGTATCGAGTTTCTAAGATGATGTACTTTGTAAGAATCTAAGTTGAATCGGATTATTTGTAGGACTTGTCGTAGCGTGGTAATGGGGCTTTAACAAAAATTCAAATCCGTGATTGAGGTTAGTAAATTACTTCATCACAGACTATTTACCTGCCGCCATACACAGCGTGTTTTAAAGCTCACGGTTCTGGTCACGTTGGTAGCTACTAATTCCTGTGGCCCGGTTAAAATACATATTTTTAAGCTATAAATCGAGAGTACAAATATGACAAACATGTAGTTAGGATTTCAAAACATTTTCAGGTTTATTAGACGTACTCCTTTGCACACACATATCCTGGTATTGCTAGTGTTATATCTTGAATATGCAGACGAAGATTCAATTTAACATAATCATAACGGAAGAAAACAGAAAACGAATTATACAATTCAAATATGTCAGCAGACACGTTATCTTTCTGTTTATATTGCTCTGGCAGCCAGGTTACATCTAAACAAACACAACAAAAGTTTGCATACAGATACATAGTCCAACGTGAAATTCACTGGACTCTTATTCTCGCGTTCATTTTCTGATGTATCTCATGGAGAATCCGTAATAACAACACAATCTGTGACAATAACACTATAAGGTCATGCAGCAACTCAAGTTAAAAAAAGCTTAAAATTGCTACAATTTTCAGATGACGTGTAATCTGAATCAGCCTCAGAAACTTCATTTTCATCATCTGCAGACTAGTCAAAGGCTTTTTAAATCATTTACCATTTTATCCAAACGTTTATCTTCTTCACTCCACGTTTTGACCACAAAACCAACGTAAAAGCAAACAAAACGCACAAAACAGAGAGTTCTCGAACGTCACCTAATTCCTACCACACAAGCGACAATATTTGTTCAAGTGATACAGCTACTCATCTACGAAGCCTAAAGATATCAAAAAAATGGTTCAAATGGCTCTGAGCACTATGGGACTTAACATCTTAGGTCATCAGTCCTCTAGAACTTAGAACTACTTAAACCTAACTAACCTAAGGACATCACACACATCCATGCCCGAGGCAGGATTCGAACCTGCGACCGTAGCAGTCGCACGTTTCCGGACTGCGCGCCTAGAACCGCGAGACCACCGCAGCCGGCAATGGGGCTGAAAATTAATTGTCTTTAAGAAAGAAACGCATGAGACCTCGCTGTTTGGTCTCCTCCCTCAAAACAACCCAACTCAAAGAAACGCATGACATTTATGTTATGTGGGCGAAATCTCTCACCAGATCCACATACTTGGCGGGAGACACTGTTGCTTTAGGCACTTCTACATGATCACTTTGCGCTCTCAACTGAAAAGAGCGACGTGAAGCGATCGACAGGCACATTAAAGACACTGACCAACACATCTGTGCAAAGTTCCCCCGGATTTTCACAGTATTTTCCATTCCGCGCCTAATCGGGCTTTATTTTCCGTAGCAGTCGCGGGGCTCCGGACTGAGCGTCTAGACCCGCGAGACCACCGCGGCCGGCCTATATATCTCACAGGTGATTCTGGGAGACGTAAAAATATGTTTCACACCAAGGAAAAGCATTACAACTGACGCGACGCAATATTACGTCCGCCGCACATTCCGATTTCCCGTAAGCGCCGAAATGCTACGCCGGCCGCACGCTAAGTATTAAATGATTTTCGATTTCTGAAGAGTGTATTTTCAACAGGATTGAAGAAAGAAATGTGGGCTAAATGTTATCTCACACAAAAGACTACCAAGTTTTCAGTTTCAAAAGAACCATTCGGTATTACGTGTGTATAAATTTAACATGTTTGCGCATAATACACTCCTGGAAATGGACAAAAGAACACATTGACACCCGTGTGTCAGACCCGCCATACTTGCTCCGGACACTACGAGAGGGCCGTACAAGCAATGATCACACGCACGGCACAGCGGACACACCAGGAACCGCGGTGTTGGCCGTCGAATGGCGCTAGCTGCGCAGCATTTGTGCACCGCCGCCGTCAGTGTCAGCCAGTTTGCCGTGGCATACGCAGCTCCATCGCAGTCTTTAACACTGGTAGCATGCCGCGACAGCGTGGACGTGAACCGTATGTGCAGTTGACGGACTTTGAGCGAGGGCGTATAGTGGGCATGCGGGAGGCCTGGTGGACGTACCGCCGAATTGCTCAACACGTGGGGCGTGAGGTCTCCACAGTACATCGATGTTGTCGCCAGTGGTCGGCGGAAGGTGCACGTGCCCGTCGACCTGGGACCGGACCCCAGCGACACACGGATGCACGCCAAGACCGTAGGATCCTACGCAGTGCCGTAGGGGACCGCACCGCCACTTCCCAGCAAATTAGGGACACTGTTGCTCCTGGGGTATCGGCGAGGACCATTCGCAACCGTCTCCATGAAGCTGGGCTACGGTCCCGCACACCGTTAGGCCGTCTTCCGCTCACGCCCCAACATCGTGCAACCCGCCTCCAGTAGTGTCGCGACAGGCGTGATCGGAGGGACGAATGGAGACGTGTCGTCTTCAGCGATGAGAGTCGCTTCTGCCTTGGTGCCATTGATGGTCGTATGCGTGTTTGGCGCCATGCAGGTGAGCGCCACAATCAGGACTGCATACGACCGAGGCACGTAGGGCCAACACCCGGCATCATGGTGTGGGGAGCGATCTCCTACACTGGCCGTACACCTCTGATGATCGTCGAGGGGACACTGAATATTGCACGGTACATCCAAACAGTCATCGAACCCATCGTTCTACCATTCCTAGACCAGCAAGGGAACTTGCTGTTCCAACAGGGCAATGCACGTCCGCATGTATCCCGTGCCACCCAACGTGCTCTAGAAGGTGTAAGTCAACTACCCTGTCCAGCAAGATCTCCGGATCTGTTCCCCATTGAGCATGTTTGGGACTGGATGAAGCGTCGCCTCACGCGGTCTGCACGTCCAGCACGAACGCTGGTCCAACTGAGGCGCCAGGTGGAAATGGCATGGCAAGCCGTTCCACAGAACTACATCCAGCATCTCTACGATCGTCTCCATGGGAGAATAGCAGCCTGCATTGCTGCGAAAGGTGGATATACACTGTACTAGTGCCGACATTGTGCATGCTCTGTTGCCTGTATCTATGTGCCTGTGGTACTGTCAGTGTGATCATGTGATGTATCTGACCCCAGGAATGTGTCAATAAAGTTTCCACTTCCTGGGACAATTAATTCACGGTATTCTTATTTTAATTTCCAGGAGTGTATATTGGAGTACGAAGTTTTTATTTACTTTCCACAATTTTTCAGTGTGTGCATCCAGCGAATGCATGACAAACATCCAGAAAATATTCATGCTCCTCCCGTATTTCTGCGAATATTTAATGAGTTACTGCATTTACTGCTACTAGTATGAGGTGCCGCATTGTTGGAAGCGGAAGTGCAGTTCCGTTCTTCTCAGCGAAAGTCACGCCGCACAGTTGCGGATGTATTTCACCTGTTCAAACGGAGAATTCGGATGGCTTTTGTTGCTGTGCTATCTCCATCTCGACTAGACGCACATTGGGTAACGAACGAGTCAACGATCTAGCTAGCCCAGGGAGTCCCTACCGGCTACTGGCAACTGACACAAAGGTCAAATTTTGCCTTCGATGTGTAAACTGACATTCGCCCCAAGTTTCTACCTTCAAGGAATTCTCAAGCTATATTCCACTTTTCAGATTAACAAGCCGGTTCTATAATTTCATGAAGTCAATTCAGCTTATTAATGTCAGTTCCTTCCTGGGACTACCATTTACTACTAAATTCACTAACTTTACATTCCTGCCAAGACGAAGCCTTCTCGATAGTCACTGAAACAAAGCACTGTGGGAGGTTAATCTCTCTTCGAAGTACAGCTCTTCATAAAGAGCGTAACAGCTCAGTTCGTGAAGGATTCCTGATGGATTTTGGAAGCAGCTTTCTTGAAATACGAATCCAGATCTGAAAATGAGATGAAATGAGAAACATCGGGCAGCGTTTTGATCCCTATTCTTCTCTAATTGTGATCCAGTGGTGTATCTATTGCGTCCTCCCACTCGATCGCTTCTGAGAGAAATGAGATTCTTTGATCATGGTATTAATGCGGATGACGTATTAATTTGTCCTTCTCCACAATACTTTATGATGGAGGGCACGAGAAATAAAGCTCCACTTTGATTTTAACTCGGGATCTGTGGCTGACTTGTTGAACATGTCAAGCTAAGATTCACTGAGAATGGACGTAGCAAATGGGTTTGGCAAGGTCGCCATTTCAGTAAGACACTGCCAGAACAAACATACTAATTTTATACAGTGTTAGAAGGACACAATAAACAACTTGGCTACATGTCTGTGCTTATATCCCCGGATAGGTGTCCCGATGAATTGCATATATGCCGCAGCGACGCACTCAAACGGGAAATTTGGATCGTCCACCATACCTAGGAATGTTTCTTGGTGTATTCCACTCCATTTATATCTGATCCCGAACTTATATTTATAATACCTCCCACTTTTTCTGATGTCCTTAGGGATAGCTAATGTAGCTAAACGTCATACATTCAACATTAAATCTATGTTACTGAAGCTCAATTCGTATTTGTAGCATTACTGACATGAGTTGAACTATGCTTAAGAATTATTTAACTGTGTATCAAAGAGTTCATTATTAATCTCGACTCGATCGGCTTTCTAACAGGAAGTTCACGGGTTTACATAACTTACATGTATGAATTGTACGTCCACAGGAATTATAAACACTCCCCAGAAGTGGAAGAAAATTAGCTGCTCGTATTACAAGGTTTCCATTAGTAGTTTTGGCAATATGTAAGTAGGTGTACAGCGTGGTTTCCACTACTAGTGGAGATATCATTTACATAAATATTCGCAGCATTCCTTTATACAGAGTGATTCCAGAGTGCGATCCCAGCTTCCTGTAAGAGGCCTGGATTTAGTTGCATGATAATCCTGCATGAGATTAGGTATTTTGGAGTCGATCCCTGAAGAACTAGGGACGATGTGATATCATTATTCAGTTTATACTAACGATGTTTTTTAATGTGTCACTGTCAGTTGCAGTCAGCTGCACCAATGGTGAATTCTCTATGGAAACTCTAGTCGTAGTTACTACTGCAGTGCATGTGCATGTAAGTAGAATAATTAATATCGCAGGGCATAACAATCATACATTTTTCAATTATTATTTCTTTACAAAGCAGTAAGATCAATTGACATGGAATTTTCGTAATGAAGTAATGGTTTCCTAAAGGTTAACAATCTTTGTACTTTTGAATATCTTAAACCTGAAAAACGCCAAACTCATTGCTGGGCTGGAACCCAGCCCCATCACTTAGACGCAGAAAAGTACTATGACTGCAAACTATGATAATCCAGAATATAGGATACAGTTTCAGTTTTCCGGGAAGTTTATTTCAGCTCAAACTCCGCTATAGGGAGATAGATTTCAATGTGATTTTCGTGTCAGTAATTAACCTAGCCGATCGTTGTAATTTGTGTAGTCTTAATTCTTCGATGGAGAATTATATGTAGTGTAAAACGTCATTTGGTGGTAGATAGTCTACTCAAAATTTAATAGGCCAGAAACTGAATGGAAAGCTTTCTTTAACAAGCAGTGGTTGCCTTGCTACGCTCCAGCCTTTGAATTTCAAATATAATGTCCCACTTTCCGCACAAGCTCTTGTCTGACCTCCACATGGCCGCGGCCGGGAGGGAACGAGTGAAACGAAATTGGCTCGGACTGAATGTGAATGGAATCGCCGTTATTCACGTGAACCGCTGTATCGTGGACAATAATAGCAAGCAGTCTGTCTGTGCTTCCAAAGCTCCCACAATAGTTTATAGAGGCAAGAGGCGTGCAACCGGAGTTCCCGCTTTTCCCCGTAAGCGTTCGACGTGGCGACTTGCCCGTTCCAGATCGCAGTGAGATGTCACTTCACAGGTAAACCGGAGTTGGCCACCTTTCTAGTGCTACTATTAAGGCGTGAATTTCGACTTTCAGATTTACTGCATAATCCTCCCTAACGCTCCCTGCCAATTCGAAGTCTTCAATGCCTATACTGCTGACGATGGACGAGGAGAAGCCCAAAAGGGAAAAAGGATCCCATCTTTGTTGAACATTAATACAACTGTGCCTTTAACAGCACTTGTTCTTCCTGGTTACCTGACACGAACAGTTGGTGCAAGAGGTGAGCCAAAAATCTGCACTAAAGTCCTCTCAAGAAAACTTTTACTTATTTGCCAAGATCGCTATACTCACACATTAATGGATTACATGTTACGCTACATTAAATTGCAATCTTCATATCTCTAAAACAAAACATGTCCAGGATAAAAGCTTAAAACAGTATAAAAAGACAGTAGGGCATGTATAAAAATTCAGGAATTCAAGAAAAACGTGTTACAAGGCCACTTTTGTAAGTTTTTTCTTGAATAATTCGATAATAAAATCTCTAGCGAAAACGTATACCTGTACAAAATTTAACCACAGTAAATTTCCTACAAATATTAGCTTTCCATTTCTTCCCTATGTCAGAAATGGTGTCTAATGGTTGTGAACCAGTTAGAGTTGTTCCCTCATATGGTGATAGAACATTAACGTAGCGATGTAAATGTTATAAATAAAATTATATTTTACATACATCTTGAGACTGGTGCATGTTTTTGAGAAACATTGATACATGAAATGTACTTTATATTACTATTCTGCGGTGTGTGGTAGCTTGTTTTACAGTTTCCTATTAGTAAGTCTCAATTATTGTTATCCTTGGCTAGCAGTGAAACCAACCAATTTGGTTTCCTTGTAAATGTTGACTGTGCAAATGGGTCAAAGGGCTCTGAGCACTATGGGACTTAACTGCTTGGTCGTCAGTCCCCTAGAACTTAGAACTACTTACACATAACTAACCTAAGGACATCATACACATCCATGCCCGAGGCAGGATTCGAACCTGCGACCGTAGCGGTCGCCCGGTTCCAGACTGTAGAGCCTAGAACCGCACGGCCACTCCGGCCGGCTGTTGACTGTGCAGTTTTCCTCTAATGGCATTTATATTCATTATTTTGTATGACGTAATTTCTTAATGTTGAATGTACTATATTATGTCAGCAATACGTCAAGGAATGTTTTAAATTAATTATTCTTACGTTGTTGGCCGCTAGCTATGACACTTCACAGTACGCTGTGTCTCCTTACTTACAATATGTGTAATTTTGCAGGTACAATTACTTGGTGCATACTATTTTGATGTTAAATTACCTTTCTTAATTCTAGTTATGTAAACGTGGGATCCTATTAAATTACTTGTAGTGGACGCCATACTTTGCTGTCCGTCATCTGGTGGTACCTCTCAGCACTTAACTTTACCGTTGTACCCTAGGTCTTGTGGTTAGTTACTCTATCGTAGCCAATATGGCTTTAAAACAAGAAACGACATTATGCAGTATGTGTCTGGTTTGTTCGTGCCATACAAATTCTAAGTTGTACATACTTTATGGCAGCATATTACTCATGTTATTGTAACGCCTTTATTTTCTGCTGGTATGTTGTTATTTAATTTTATTTATTATATGTATTCATTATTGTATTTTGACTTTGAATTACGTCCGTGACTATGAACAGAATTTTATGGGCTTTATTATCGTACAGTAAGCTGTATGTTCTTGTGGTAGAGTGGTTTAAATCATTGTATCGGGTAATTGCTACCACTCGGTTTTATGGGTACATAATTTCTTATTTCAGAGTATTTGTATATGCCATACTGCGCTTTTATATTGCCTTAAGCCTGTAACCACGTCATATTTTCTTTTATAGATTTGAAGATGGCAGTTTATTTTGCCCTAGGTAATGTGTTAACGTAACTATGTTGGCAAAGAGAAAAAGATTTCATGAGAAGACCAAAGTACACCTGTACTTCGTATAATTCTCATAAATTAACATCCTATTCATATTTTGTCTAACATACTGCTTCATGAAATATCTAAAGTGACATATTAACAAGGGCCCTAAGGGTGACTGTTCGACATAAGAAGCCTAAATATGAACACTGGAGATGCAGATAAGCTGCGTGCTTGATAAAGTTTGGCTTATCTTCAGATCTCCACGGCTCTTTAGGGAACATGTCCACAAGAAACGAGACAAAAGAGAATTCTGTTTTGAGTCTTAAACGTGCCCCTTTAATCCTTTAATTTCTGACGAAGTGTAGCTTTTTGCTAATGGGCTTACAAAATGAAGCGTTGATTATCAATTACGGTTAAACGAAGTTAGACGTAAAATTATACAGTTGATCAAAACAGAGCTGATAACCATATCGAAACAATTGCTGCTACTAATTATTTCACACGGACGTTTACGGCGAGACTAATTGCGGTCTCTATAGACGACTCACTCCTTTTTTCTCCGCAAAACTCATACGAAATATCTGATGCCTTGCATTTCGTGCGATTTTTTGTTCAAATGAAATCAGAGCTGTGAAAATGAGAGAGAGTGGATTTGTGATACAGTGATGACAACACATAGGAGAGGCAGGAACAAAGGAAGGCTTACATGATTCATGGGACGACTGGATGAAACCTGAGAACATTGGGTGCATGTGATATCTGCACAGTCTGTGGAACTAACAACTGCAACAGAGATTCGCTACATGTTTACATTTGGATAGAGAGTCACAAAGACATGCGGAGCAGCCTGCTAGCACCAACATTTGTCCTCTATTCACGGTTTCTAGGCTCGGCTTTATTTTTCTGCGATTTAACACATACTGCCGTAACTATCTTCTCTGCCTCGGTACTGTACGTTAACTTTCACCGATCCACTAGCTTGTGTTTACGCCATTCGTTTGCAGCGTATTTACTGTCGTTACATTCTCAGTATTGGGTCTTATAGTATTCCGCGGGGTAGGAAAATACTTTTACTTACTCTTTGTCTTACATTCGTCGCCTTCTTTCAGTTAGTATTTTGGGCAATCCATAGGTAGTGGTCAACCTTTGTGATTGAATAAAAATTTTTGTTCATTCTGGAACTGAGTGATTGCTACGTGAGGCTCTACTGTCGTACATCAGATAATTTTTACTGATTGGAGGCAAGTATTACAGGTTTACTGGAGGTGTTAGCCAACGCTCAAGTATGTGAGAACCTGCAGGTGCACCTTCGAGCACTTAAGCGGCCTTTAAATTACATCCTTCTATTTTCTCTACATCCTCCGCTGAGTACAGCTAGGAGTGACGCAGGGCGAAAGATATTCGATCCCTTTTTCTAATGAAAATTACTGAGTGTGGTGATCAGACTGTTACCATTAAATTAAACGGGAATTTTCGACACGATCTTCGAGAGCGAACCAATTCATCAAGAATGGTTTCCAAGGAAATGCTACCAATAAAAATTTATGTTTCGAAATCTTCACCTGAAGCCCGGTTTAATTCTGAGATTTCCAAAATGTTCACTTATTCATTAAAATGACTTCTGTTAATACTGAACTTTACAGAACGTGCTGTGCTGTCCCTTCTTAATTAAGCTATTTAGTGTAGAAGTTTCACATTTTTGGAGTTCAAGCCCACAGTAAAGATAAAGTAGCAAGTACATTATTATTCTTGATTGTATTTTTGTTCTGTCGATGCAACTACAAAAATGCGTGAGTTTTTTCACCAAACGCGTTTCGCTTTATTCAGGTAAAGCATCATAAGTGATCCGTAATTAAGTTATTTACATTTTTATTTGCTTTTAAATCCTTGGTCTGCTGCAGAACATCTAAAAATTAGACAAAAATTATCAGTGTCTAACACAGAAAAACAACGATGTACGCGAGAAATCAGCTGAAAAATCACCTCCAGTACAAATCAACCTATTCTTAACGAACTGTTTTGGATCTAAAAGCAAATCAAAATTTAAATAACTTAAATACAGACCACTGATGATTCTTTACCTCAATAAATTGAAATGCGTTTGGTAACTAAATCATACACTTTTACAGTTGTAACGACAGAACAAAAATACTCTTAAGAATTATAAAGCAACTACGGACACCATGGTCACATAAATGAAGACTTTATTGTTATACATCTGAGCCTCAGATCACACAAATGATCTTATTATCGGTTTAAACTTATTACCAAATTAGTATCAGACGATCTGTTCGAAAAGAAAGAAATATTACACCGTGAATACTCTTAATCTTTTATTTGCGAATTATGATTTAACAGGTCTGAATTATTCCACAGTCGACAACAGCCTTCAGTTTCCAGAACCAGAGAACACATATGTTTACATTGTTAACGTATCTCCGGGCTTCTTAAGTTGCTCATTACTACGTAACGTTTTTAACTCTGCATCTACGTACATACTCCGCTAGCCACCAATCGGTGTGTGGCGGAGGGCACAATCCGTGCCAAAGTCATATTTCCCCCCTCTGTTACACTCGCGGAACACGCGAGGGAAAACCGACTGTCTGAACGCCTCAAAAAATGGTTCAAATGGCTCTGAGCACTATGGGACTTAACATCTGAGGTCATCAGTCCCCTAGAACTTACACCTACTTAAACCTAACTAACCGAAGAACAACACATACATCCATGCCCAGGCAGGATTCCAACCTGCGACCGTAGCGGTCGCGCGGTTCCAGACTGAAGCGCCTAGAACCGCTCGGCCACAAGGCCGGCCTGAACGCCTCAGTAAGAGCTCTAATTTCTCTTTTCTTTGAATGGTGATCATTGCGCGATTTGAAAGTTGGTGGTAATAATATATGCTCTACATCCTCGGTGAAGATCGGATTTCGGAATTTAGTGAGCAGCCCCTTCCATTTAGCGCAGCGTCTATCTGCAAGTGTGTCCCACTTCAAACTTTCTATGAAATTTCTAACGCTCTCGGGATGGCTAGATGCACTAGTCACGTATCTAAGTATGGTTGTGCACAGAATTTAACTTTATTTGCAATGCAGTCTCCTAGTGTTTCATTTTGCCCTTTTTCTTTACATTTAAACAAACTTTCTGATGATAGGTTGATAATAATTCGAAACTTCTAATGATAAAATTTGTGTGGAGATGCTCAGTTTCCATAAGGAATCATATCTAGTCTGTGTAACTAACGTTTAACTTGTGTTTGTAAATATTATATCCCTCGTCCTTAACGTGCATCTAAGTTCAACAAATTCGAAGACTGAGTCAGTGTAATCGTTTGTCGTACTTTTAGAGTAAGTGTTGTTGCTATAGTATTTAGAAATAGTTCGGGGATTTATGTTCGTAGAATCAAAAACCACTGACAATAAATTCACGACTTGTGAACTGTCTCAGGCTTGCCTCCACCTGCTATTAGAATCGGTCCAAGGCGTGTCTCCATCCACCATAACTATTGAGTTACGCCTGTTTAGTACAACTGATATCCTCAAACGCTCTATTTTTTCTCACTTTACGACAGCTCAGAACTTGACATCTGTTCGTCGTCAAAAGCGTTTCGTGTACTTTATAGCTGCACATATCACAGGGAAGCAATCCGTTTCAGCTGGATCCAGTTAATTAACAACATTAAATAAACCTTAGACAGAAGATAATGATTCAGAATATAAATAATTAGAGTTGGATTGTTCTACAACGTTAAATATTATGCGCTGATTCTAGAATTTAAATCAGTAAAGAAAATTATTTAATGAAACTTTGAGCATACAGGCTATCCAATGCTTTGTTATCCATATCTATCCTTAGATGCAGTTTAAATGTGAAAAATCACAGAATTAAAGTACGAAAATGTCTGGCGTTGCACAAGCCGCTCGAGTTAATTCGTTATTGGTTACAAATTTGTCTCTCGAGTACGGTGAAGTCTATTTATTTCTAGAATCATCAATGTAGTCGCTATGGGAACATAACAGAGCTGCCTATTAGACCTATAAGGATATGTGTTATATGACACCATTTCTCACAACCAGAACAACATCTTTCCATATTTGGAAAATCGGTCCTGAGAGAAGAGTCAAGAAGTATAATTCTGCGCCAAATACAGGGTTCGATTAAATTTTGTGTTGCTTAGACATGAGAAATTAGGTAATACAAGGTAGCGTTTCAGCACTTTTCGTTTCCGAACTGAAAATGTATTTACAAAAAATGGCTCTGAGCACTATGCGACTTAACATCTGTGGTCATCAGTCGCCTAGAACTTAGAACTAATTAAACCTAACTAACCTAAGGACATTACACACATCCATGCACGAGGCAGGATTCGAACCTGCGACCGTAGCAGTCGCGTGGTTCCGGACTGAGCGCCTAGAACCGCGAGACCACCGCGGCCGGCATATTTACAAAAGGAAAATTAATCATCCAGTAGAAATTTCTTAATCTAACTTAAAATTTAACTTTGATACTTGTCATGTATATTTAACTCCTTAAAAATGTGACAAAACATTTTGATCTCGGCATTATTGATGACTTTGTTAGCTATTCGTGGTTTTAAATAAGAGTAATTGGCGTTATTTTCATTGAAATATCATAATTGTGGTTTCTCCTTTTCTTCTGAATTGTCATAAATTATTTACAAAAAAAAGCAAGAGAGAATGTAGGTAAACTTACGCTGTAGTTGAAACACATACATCATGATGCAGCTGTCGGCAAGATGAACGTCGGCGAGCACCTCGCTTGTAGAGCGAAGTGGCCCAGAGGTCAAATCATAGGACTTGCTTTCGGGAGGAGCAGGAATCGATTCTCAGTCCGGCTAGCCATATTTGGGTTTCCCGTGGCTCTGCTAAATAGCTTACTTTAAATGCTCCTCTCTACATACATAACTAACTTGGCGGACAGGTTGAACAGCACTCTGCGGCTCTTTATGATGATGCCTTGGTGTACGGTAAGGTGTCGAAGTTGAGTGACTGTAGGAACATACAAGACGATTTAGACAGAATCTCCAGTTGATTTGATGAATGGCAGCTGGCACTAAATGTGGAAAAATATAAGTTAATGTGGATGAGTAGGAAGATCAAACTTGTTATGTTTGGATACAGTATTACTAGTGTTCTACTTGACACAATCAAGTCGTTTAATATATGTGGGCGTAACGTTGCAATGCGATATCAAGTGGAACGAGCATATGAGAATTGTGATAGGGAAGGCGAATGGTCGACTTCGGTTTATTGGGAGAATTTTAGGAAAGAGTGGTTCCCTGGAAAGGAGGCCGCATATAGGAAGCTGGTGCGACCAATTCTTGAGTACTGCTCGAGTGTTTCGGATCCGTACCAGGTCGGATTGAAGGAAGACATCCAAGCAATTCAGAGGCGGGCGGCTAGAACGATAGGTTCGAACAACACGTGTTACGGAGATGATTCGGCAACTCAAATGGGAATCCATGGAAGAAAGGCGACGTTCTTTTCGAGAAGCATTATTGAGAAAATTTGCAGAACATGTCCGACTTCCTTCCGCATGCCTCTCTTACCGGAGCTTGTACTCCGTCTCTGTTGTGGTAATTAAAGACGGGTCGTAATATCCTAACCTTCCTTTATTTTTCACTTTTGGTTATCCGGGCTACTTATTCACACCAATGTTATATTAGATAGGGAAAGGACTGTGACCTACCTGTAATGCGAAAAAGAACTGAATTCATTGTTTTATTGAATTTTTCAGTGTCGGTGACAAAAAAATTTCAGTGTAAGTATATTCTTCTTAGAAAATCATCATCTCATTATCTCTTTGAAAACAGAAAACGAAAAAGGGTGATGATAAAACACCAGAAAACATCTACACCTACGTGATTACTCTGCTATTCACAATAATGTGCCTGGCAGAGGGTTCGATGAACCACCTTCAAGCTGTCTCTCTACTGTTCCACTCTCGAACGGCGCTCGGGAAAAACAAGCACTTAAGTTTTTCTGTGCGAGCCCTGATTTCTCTTATTTTGTCGTAATGATCATTTCCCCCTGTGTAGGTGGGTGCCAACACAATGTTTTTGCAATCGGAGGAGAAAACTGGTGATTGAAATTTCATGACAAGATCCCGTCGCAAAACACCTTCGTTTTAATGATTGATACTAGAGTTCAGGTATCATGTCTGTGGAACTATATCACCTATTTCGCGATAGTAAAAAACGAGCCGCCCTTCTTTGAACTTTTTCGATGTCATCATTCAGTCCCACATGATGCGGATCCCACACCGCACAGCAATACTCCAGAATAGGGCGGACAAGCGTGGTGTAAGCAGTCTCTTTAGTAGACCTGTTGCATCTTCTAAGTGTTCTGCCAATGAATAGCAGTCTTCTGTGGTTTGTTCTACCCACAAAATCATCTATGTGATCGTTCCAATTTAGGTTATTTGTAATTGTAATCCCTAAGTATTTAGTTGAATTTATAGCTTTAGGATTTGTTTGACTTATCGCGTAATCGAAATTTAGAGGATTTCTTTTAGTGCTCATGTGAATAACTTCACACATTTCTTTATTCAGGGTCAGTAGCCACAAAACTGAAAATCGAAATATCTTCAACTCACGCCCACACAACCCTAAATGTGTTAGTATACCTCGTCTAATGAACAGTCCAGTGAACATATGTTTGCTTTGACTGTTAGCACGAAGGTTGCCGTTAACTATCTAATAGTATAAATCTTTCACCTCTCAGATCGGGAGTGTAAAATTAAATATAAGCCTTCTCAATGTGAAAACTGGGGCTTGTGTAGCAGGAAAGCTACATATACCCTACAAGCGAGTTAAATTACGCTTCTTGCAGACACAGTCCGCGAGTGTGTACTAATTTAGTTCCTGTCAGAGTACGCTGATGCAATAGCACCATACTTAAAAATCATATAAAAGTGCTCGCTCGATGAAAGATCCGTATCCAAAGACTAGAAGGATGCACAGGTTACGCCAGTATTCAAGAATGGCAATAGAAGTAATTCACTAAATTACAGGCCCACATCATTTACTCCGTCGCTAAGCTGAATGTGACGATCTTGATGACATGTAACACTAGGGATGAGAACGAACCTGAAAAAGGAGAGACTCTCATGGCCCATCAGCTGGGAACGAGAATCTCGTAAACGGCGAAGCCGGTGGGTTATTCTCTTGCTACTTGTGCTTACCACTATCGAGAGGGTCTACGCAATGTGGTGTGAAACCACAAGTAGGCGCCAAGTTGCTGGTCGTCCAAGTCTCGTAACAGAATGTAGGGAGCGGAACCTTCCTCCTCATCACCCACCCTCTGTAAAGGATAGGCTGCTATCTGAGGCAGATCTGTCTACACCGTACAATGCTCACACAGGCAGCACACCTTTCAGCGCACGTTGTTGGGCAGGGGTTCTACTATTGCACCGGGCACGAAATTAACGAAGCTGGACCTCCGTGACGTGTTACCTGGTCGGATGAATCAAGTTTATAGGTATTTCAGGTCGATGGTCTCCCATGAGACCTGTGGTATTAATCGAGGGCAGCTGTCAACAACAAGAACATAGTTGTGGACGAGTTACGTCCCTTCATACTTGATGTCTTATCCCACGGCAATGATATCTTCCAGCAGAATAGCTATCTGTGTCACAAACCCAGATTCGTGCTACAGTATGTTTGAGGAGCATGAAAATCATCTCGCACTCATGTCCGTGCCACCAAATCCGCCTGATCTGAACCCGACAACTGGGACGTTATTGGGCACTAGTTGCGCGCTCACAAACCAGCGACCCGTAATTTACGGGAATTTTGTGACGTGTGAGTAGATGTCTTTGATTAACACCTCCCGGAACCCGCCAAGGACTTGTCGAAACCACGTAATCAGAAATCACCATCACGCTTTGAAGCAAGTTGTTGTTATAATGTTTGGCTTATGGGCGTATCTCATTGCTTTCTCTTCACGTAGAGGAAATTTGGTCCCACGGTAATTGTCTCACTGGGGAAACTGCGCCACTCGTTCCAGGACTATGCTGGAGGGCGCTCAAACGTACGTTCACAAGCACATACATCCACACACACTCATGGCTTTTTTCTGTGGGTCAACAAAAACATTTTTCATCAATGTATGGCACCCCAGAACGTGTCCATCTCCATAGCCGCGTGGTCAACACGACAGACCCTCATGTGGGGGACCTAGGTGCGATTCCCGGTAAAATACTGCCAGACATTCCTTGGTGGGATGACTGGACCGAGTTGCACTCAGCCTCTTGATTCCAATTGAAAAGCTACCTGATGAATAGCTAGAAACGTCTTCAACGGCTGGGAGTGAGGTGTGCTGACTGCATGCCATCCATACTGCGTCCGTTGATGAATGACTGAGAATGACACAGCATTCGGTCGATTATGGCGTTGCCTTCAGGGCTTGATCACAGGGTTTCTTCTTCTGTATCTGACTGTAAGTCCGTAAGAGATGTTCGAGTCAGAATAACGACAGGACGTTAATTTACTCATTTTTCTCTTCACGAGATTTGCCAGTGCAAATGCTGTCGAGCATAGAAACACGACATATCCACTGAGGCAGGATTACAGGACACACTAGTAGATATCAGGCGCGTGATTCTGTATTCCTACTGGTGGACATATTCTGTCTGTGCAGCGTGCGGAGTGCTGCCTCATACAGGCAACGGAAAAAAGGAGAGAAGGGGTGAATGGCATTAGTGGTGCACTGAGCCATACTGTGATAACATGCTAAGCATACAAACTGAGACGAGCGTTTCCTAAATTACGCCACTAGATATTTAGCGGGAGACGCCGTGTGATAATGAGCCGCGTGTTCGTGTCACATTACACGGTATTCTGTTTGGAATATCACGGAGCATCCTGCCACGAAGCACTCACCGTCTTATTAGAGCGCTTATGCCATGAGAGCGTATATAAAACATAAGTGGTCGATGAAGGTCGCTTGCGTGGAGCCCGGCTGTCAGATACATTAGTAACGGCACGCGCCTCAGGCCCACGCGAAACCTTGCGTGCTGTGCCCTTTATTACTAATCACATCACCAGCTTCACCTGCTTTATATTCCCCAGTCTCAAAAAGAGTCACATACTATACATTTTCTTGAAGCAGTAAGCACGTTTTTCTGCTGGAGAAAGCAGCCACATTTGAAATGGCAGCTACTGTAGCTATTTTTAGTTTACAAAACTCGACATCGAAAAATAGCTTCTGATAGTGATTTTAACAGATATTGAGTACTAGTTACCAGTCGGTGTAACGCTCTATTGGCGAGGAAAAGGCATAATGAATGTAAGTTAAAAATCAGGTACAAAGAACTGTTCAGTCAAGGTGCCGTAAATGAATGCACCGTCTTCATTTCTTTTAGAATGCATAGACATTTCTTTTACAATTTTATAGAATGTGCAAGAGGTAAAATAGAAACCGCTATCCAGATAATACAGCCTATAAAAATCATCAAGAAACATGTAAAACTACAGTGAAGAGCCAAAGAAACTGGTACATCTGCCTAATATCTGCCTAATACATGCAGAAGTGCCGCAGCACGACGTGGCATGGACTTGACTAATGTCTGAAGTAGTGCTGAAAGGAACTGACACCATGAATCCTGCAGGGCTGTCTACAAGTCCGTAAGAGTATGAGGGGGTGGAGATCTCTTCTGAACATCACGTTGCAAGACATCCCAGATATGCTCAATAATGCTCATGTCTGGGACGTTTGGTAGCCAGAGGAAGTGTTTAAACTCAGAAGAGTGTTCCTGGACTACTCTGTAGAAATTCTGGACATGTGGGGTGTCGCAGTGTCCTGCTGGAATAGCCCAAGTCCTTCGGAATGCTCAAGGGACATGAATGGATGCAGGTGATCAGACAGGATGCTTACGTACGGGTCACCTGTCAGAGTCATATCTAGACGTATCAGGGGTCCCATATCGCTCCCACTACACACGCCCCACACAATTACAAAATGTTTCAAATGGCTCTGAGCACTATGGGACTTAACATCTCTGGTCATCAGTCCCCTAGAACTTAGAACTACTTAACCTAACTGACCTAAGGACATCACACACATGCCCGAGGCAGGACTCGAACCTGCGACCGTACAGTCGCGCGGTTCCGGAGTGAGCGCCTGGAACCCCTAGACCACCGCGGCCGGCTACACCTTTACAGAGCCTCCACTACCATGAACAGTCCCCTGCTGACATGCAGGGTCCATGGATTAATGAGGTTGTCTCCATACCCGTACACGTCCATCTGATCGATAAAACTTGAAACGAGACTCGTCAGACCAGGCAACATCTTTCCAGCCATCAACAGTCCACTGTCGGTGTTGACGGGTACAGGCGAGGCGTAAAGCTTAGTGTCGTACAGTCATCAAGGGTACACGAGTGGGCCTTCGGCTCCGAAAGCCCATATCGATTACGTTGCTTTGAATGTTTCGCACGCTGACACTTGTTGATGGCCCAGCACTGAAATCTGCAGCAACTTGCGGAATGGTTGTACTTCTGCAACACTGACAGATTCGTTTCATTCATAGTTGGTCCCGTTTTTGCAGGATCTTTTTGTGGCCTCAGCGATGTCGGAGATTTGATGTTTTACCGGATTCCTAATAATGGAATGGTCGTACCGGATAATATCCACTTCATCGTTACCTCGGAGATGCTGTGTCCTTTCGCTCGTGAGCCGACTTTAACACCAAGTTCAAAATCACTTCAATCTTGATAACCTGCCATTGTAGCAGTAGTAACCTATCTAATAACTGTGCCAGACACTTGTTGTCTTATATAGGCGTTGCCGACCGCAGCGCCATATTCTGTCTGTTTTCGTATCTCTGTATTTGGATACACATACCTACATCAGTTTCTTTGACCCTTCAGTGCATGTGTTCCATCTTTTTGCGTCGCCTGCAAGAAACATTTAAAACTATGTTTTCCATCCATGAAAGCTCAACAGTAATTTACTAAAACTCGGGTAATTATTTCATCTGTATCCAACTGTCTAATACGTTAACTATTACCTTTACTAACCACATTTGTATATAATCGATACACGAACCATCACCTGAACATGAGTCACTTTGTAATCAATGTAACCAGTAAGTACTGTAGCTCTCGCGTACAACTTACCAATGGGCATGGTGACCATATCACTCAGCTGGCTTCAACTGTAGCATATAATAGAGTTACTATAAATTACTGTATTTTGTGGAGCAGATGTGGTAAAATTGAACACACTCTTTGGTATCGCCGCCGGATTCGGACATCATTACTGGGACGACCGCTTTAGAGTTGTATGGTTTCACGCAGCACATCGAGCAGCGTGGGGGGCGCGTCATTTGGCAAGACCCTCTGGCGGCATAGGCTACGACGAAAGCCCGTGTGTTTATCTCGTCCAGTTGTGTTGATGTATCCCAAGCTTTCTTTCCGCTCGCACACAGTTACACGCTTGCTCTTAGTTATTTCTTTTAAAAAAAGAAAAAAAAATGTTCAAATGAGTGAATTCCTATGGGACCAAACTGCCGAGGTTATCGGTCCCTAGACTTACACACTACTTAAAGTAACTTATGCTAAGAACAACAGACACCCATGCCCGAGAGAGGACTCGAACCTCCGGCGGAAGAGGCCGCGCAGTCATTGCATGGCGCCTCTAACCGAGCGGCCACTCCGCGCTGCCGTTATTTCTCTCGGTTTGCTATTCTACTTTTGTTCGTAAGCCGTTGTAGATTATTGGATTTTATGTTCGGTACCCTATTTATTTGTTCTTTCCAATTTCTTTACTGTCTGTCGTCACACACTCGGACCATTCGGCCTCTCGCCGTTTTCTCAGAAACCACCTTGGTAGTGTCGTTACCAAACCTTCCTTTACATGTTTATTTCTCTATCATTGAAACAGTTTCACCTCTGGAAGTGAATCCTGGTATCACTTACAAAACCCTGATCCCGGCGCAGGTTCGAATCCTCCCTCGGGCATGTGTGTGTGTGTTTGTCCTTAGGATAATTTAAGTTAAGTAGTGTGGAAGCCTAGGGACTGATGACCTTAGCTGTTAAGTCCCATAAGATTTCACATACACACACACACACACACACACACACACACACACACATACACACACACACACACACACTTCCTCATGCGCGAACACTCTACTGTGTAGAAATATCCTGCCCAGAACTCTAAATTCTGTTTTTAGGATTGGACGTTCAGCAACTTTGCACCTAATTGTGGTTTCATGCCACACTGCATAGATGCCCGTGACGTTACCACGCGAATGTAGCACGCCAACAGCCCACCGGCTTCGCCTTTTACGAGATTGTTGTTCCCAGGCGCCGGGTGATAAGAATTTACACTTCGTCAGAGTCCTTTCTCAAGCCATAATGCCTTGAGAGTTAATAATTACAAAGGCTAATATCGGCAGAGTTTTATGAATACTTCAGTGAACAGAGTGGCTGGAGCTGAAATGTCAAATAAGTGTGGAAAGGTTGCGAAATACTATATAACAGCTGCTGTTAGTCTGGATGACACTGACATAGATACCACTTCCGTCTAAGATCGTGCAACGTTGCCGAAGCCAGGTTACAGTGGGATGACGCAATGTTCCGTGTAGACAGCACGGATATCATTAAGGATGGAACAGGTGTCGGCGAGGACAGAAGATGGGCGTGGCCCTCTCAAGGCACGGAAGGGACAGTCTGTCCTTCTTTCCGCCCTACTTCATTCTGTGACAAAGACCTTCTGCATAAACTTTACCCGTCACTGTTATTTTCTTGTAGTTCTATTTCACGAAGGAAGGTTACTGTTTACGTCGCGTCTTTACGAGATCTTTAGATACGGAGCAAGAGTGTAGGACGAGAATGAGTGGCAGAGAAAATCGGGCCTCTTCTTTCGGAGGAATTATCCTGGAATTCACGTCAGCAGATTCTGTAATATCTCGGAAAACTTAAAACCTCTATGGCCGGGTTTGGTTTTGAGTCGCCGCCGTCCTGTCACGGCTCAGGGACCTTACCCCTGCGCCACCTCGTTCCGTCATTTAGGACAGCGATTCCCAACCTTTCCGAGGTCGTTAACTTTTAACAAGATCAGATAATAGTCAATACCCTTAACAGATTTCAGCGCCTATTTAACCCTAAGAGGGAAGATACGGATATTTTTTTTTTCTAGAGTTACACAGGAATAAAATATAGATAAATAGATTACATTTAGCGAACATTCAAACAAATGAAATTCGAGTGTTATTTATGCTTTCTATTAAAGTAAGAAATAATGAGTCAGTGAGGGGATTGATATTTCCTTCTCTACCTATATTTACATATTAGGATTGATATCGGTCAACGCACATCGATAAGACATGCTCTAGCGTTCTTTTAAGAACAACACACTCGAGTTCCATCTGTTGGAAGTTGGATGTCATGAATCTAGTTACAAGAGAAGTGATGACTGTTATGATAGGAAGGAAAGAAGAACGAGTAAACACGAATTTCAAAATGTTCTGGGGTTCCACTCGTAAATTAAACAGGGCTTCCAAATCGTAGCTTCCAGTCTACTTGAAACTAAAACTCCCTAATCGTTGCCTATTGACAGCAATTAGACATATACTTTTGATGGCGGTAACCATTCGAAAACATAGTGACTTAGTGAATATCGTGTATATGTATCATGCCAGGTATAAGGAGTCGCATGAAAAAGCTTAGATTAATTAGGGAACCGGTTAGAGTGGAAGACGTTATCGCGACTCCAGTGAAACTAAAACTTGGATTGGCGTTACGTGTGGCCAGGTGGTCTGATGATAGAGGGACGACTGAATTTGTTGTTGCGTTCAAGAGATAACGAACACCGAGACAGTGACCTAACGGAAGCTGGGTAGGTGACAATAGGAGACGTGATGAGTTTTAGTTATTTAGTTCTTTATGGTTGCGGTAATCTGTTATGCAGGGCACTGTGGTAATCTGTTATGTTGAGCACTAGACCCGTGTCCTGGAGATACTAGTTCCAGCCCCAGATAGGGCTGGGGACTTTTTCCTCATCCCAGTCTCTCCAGAACGGCCCCATGTCTACTCACCCTGTTTCCAGATGAGTACCAGAGATCTCTCCAGGGGGTAAAATGTGTCTGTGGTGAGGATCCGCTCTCCCTCCTCCTCCTAGTGCCGCGGCGATTAGAAAGGCTGCACTCTAGCTGCGGTCAAGTGTATAGTCCGGTCAAGGGTCAGCGCTACAGAGCGTACCCAACCCGATCAGAACATTTTTCTTGCATACTGAACCCGTTCTGAACCACTGGCAGGTTTAATATTGTGTAATGAAAGTAATTTCTTCTTCTAAAATTGTGATGGATTATGTATGACAAGCTAAGGACATTGTGATGGATTATGTATGACAACCTAACGACATCACACACATCCATGCCCGAGGCAGGATTTGAACCTGCGACCGTAGCGGTCACGCGGTTCCAGACTGTAGTGCCTAGAACCGCTCGGCCACTCCGGCAGGCTGACAAACTTCAACAGCGATTGTATATACATTGTGAAAGTGCAGTTAACATTCCCAACTCCTTAAAGATGTACCTACAAGATGACTTAGCGTGAATACCACATATTTATTTTTACCCCTCACTTTCATGCAATACTTCATTTGTAAGTGATGTGACATGGCTACGATTCGACCAGAACCATAATGTAGGGAAACGTGGATACCAAATGCCTCTCGAAACTGTTGTTGTTTACGTTGATAATCTAATAAATATCAGAGGAACGAAATAATGACAAACAGATTTTGTTTACATTTTAGAGTTTTCGCTGAACTATAACCGAAACCATTTTGTTTCGATCCCTCAGAAGATATCTTATTACCCTTAGGGTGAGAACCAATATTGGCTCTGAGCACTATGGTACTTAACTTCTGAGGTCATCAGTCACCTAGCACTTAGAACTACTTAAACCTAACTAACCTAAGGACAGCACACACATCCATGCCCGAGGCAGGATTCGAACCTGCTACCGTAGCGGTCGCGCGGCTCCAGACTGTAGAACCAATATTATAAGGATGACAAAAGGGGGAATAATTAAGAGAAAGTAGTGCGATAACTGCGGAATTATATATATTCTATGGGTGAACCTTCTCTGGTAAACTTAGTTACTGTTGCAGTCACACTCAGAACAGATGCTCCCGTCTCCCTTGCGTCACGTCGGAATTCACGTTGTTGGGTAACATCGCCAACACTGAACAACGGGCGGGGCCATTGTTTAGGCCCGTGGGCGTGGACTGTTTAGGCTGAATTACCTCACGGATCTGTAGCCTCGTAGCTACCTCTAGTCGAAACAGCCGAAGGTTGCGCGTATTGTAAGGAGCGGGCAAATTAAGAGCAGTTTGTATGCGACGGCCGGCGCCGCCAATTGGAGGCGAGTGGCGCGTGTTGGCGGCGTCGGCGCCGGCGCCACCTCCGCGCGGGGTGGCGGGGGCGGCGGGGGTGGAACGCAGCGCCTGGCGCCAGCCAGCTGCGGCCTCGCGCTCTATGATTACATCCCCCGGTCCGGCGCCGCTCTCGTAACAAAGACATGCGCGCCGCATCGCATTTACACGTAAACACCACTCACTCTCCTCATCCCTACTTATTCCCTATGAAGCGGAAGAATCACGGCGTTCCTGGTATTCATAAAAAAACACAGTGATTATTTAATTTTGTCTCTAAGACAATTACTGAAATGTTTGCTGATGGCATCTGTAGTATGAACCGTTAAAGAAGCACCCTTCATTCGGTTATATAGCAACCCCTTTCGGAGGCAGACACTTGCTTCCCTAGCAACGGCTACTTTTTCTGGTGAAATATAAACTCACGGAAAATGGACTATGTTACACCATGAAGCATCAGTCAGATATTTATCGAAATGTATGCACCTCTTCGTCTCATAACAGTTAATTGCATAGTCAATTACAATCACTTAGTTCCGGTATGATGGGCGTAGAGTAATTAAGAACAAAGTTTAAACAGTGTGTAAAACGTGCTCTGGAAAAGTATGTGCCTAGTGAGTGGATTAAGGACGGAAAGAGCGCATCGTGGTTTAGCAACGAAATTCGAAAAACGCTGAAGAAGCAAAGGCTGTTGCACTCTCGGTTCAAAAGAGAAATGACGACAGGCAATGGTTAGTTGTGATTGATGCGCCACCATACCTAAGTAAAAGATCTGGCCCAGAATCAGAAAAAGTTCTGGTCCTATGTAAGGTCGCTACGGGGATCCAAGGCTTCCATCTGATCACTCGTTGACCAGTCTGGTGCGGCAGTTGAAGGTAGCAAAATGAAAGCTGAAGTTTTAAATTCCGTGTTTAAGAAATCGTTCATACAAAGGAATTGTACACACATACCGCCGTTTGACCATCGAACTGAGTCCCGTATTAAGAACGTAGTAATAAGCACCTATGGCTTAGTGAAACAACTGGAAGAACTGAAAACAAATAAGTTGCAGGTCCGGATGGAATACCAGATCGGTTTTCTAAAGAGTACTCTACGGAGTTGGCCCCTTATATAGCTTGCATTTATCGCGAATCTCTCGCCCAGCGCAAGGACCCAAGCGGCTGGAAACAGGTGCAGGTAACTCTTTGATAGAAAAAGAGTTAAAGAACGGACACGCAAAATTATAGGCAAAAATCCATAACATCGGTTTGCTGCTGAATTTTTTAACATTTTCTGAATTCTGAGTCCGACTGTAATAAATTTCCTAGGGACCGAAAAGCATATGGCCAAGAATAAGCACGGTTTTAGAAAGCATCGTTCGTGTGAAACTCAGCTTGCCCTTTTTTCACATGATATACTGCGAACTATGGATGAAGGGAAACGCAGTTTCTATACTTCTAGATTTCCGAAAATCATGTGGTACTGTGCCCTCTTAGTGATTTTAGGTAGGAAAAGATTTTCCATGAATTCTCGGCCAGCTCTTGTGATAAGGTGTACGGCGGTAGTTGTATGCTTCGCGCACCGCTCTTACTACAGACAAACGGATGTCTACAGACTTTCGCCTTTCGTCATTTGCACATTCTTTTTCGAACCGAAAGTGCAACAATCTCTGATTCATCTACATTTTGTTATTAAACAACGGTGAGTGTTTTATGTCTTTAATCTACTTCGTCAGCATATTATTCCCCAGACTGCAATTTACGATCCGTTTAAACCTTGCTCATAATTCCTCTACCTTCATCACACTGGTACTAAATGACCTCCATTCACTTTCTAATTGGGATGTTAGCAGTTGATTATCTCCTCTTTCTAGCAAAAATACTTTCTTACCCTTCTTGACTGATTTATGAGCTTTAGTAACCATCGTGCTATGATGACATTATGATGACTAATCCTTATCTCCATACCGACAACGTCGATGAGATCAGGCCTTTTTGTACCCACAGGGTCTCAGATATTTCAAGTGCGTGTAAGCCGTCGCACTATCGGCTCAAGGCAGTTTATGGAAAAAGTGTTCAAAAGTACTTCGCACAACTGCCTGCGACCTCACTAGAGACAACATTATTTTTCTACTACAATGAGCACCCCTCCTCATATGGGGTCTAATCTGTGTTCCCGATAAACATTCCGTGACTAGATAAAGCCTGCAGTGTTTTCTGCTTCTGGTTTCAGCCAACTCTCATTCCGGAGCATAATTTGGGCGAGAAAAGTTTCCGGGAGGACAGTAAATTTGGGAACTTTGTTAGGAATACTTTGACATTTTACGGATAAAATTGGTGTGATTTAATCGTCTGCGTGTCGACTGGTGAGTGTTCATCAGAGTACCTCAGACTATCGCGTAGGCTTTTTTTTTTTTTAAAAAAAAGAAGAAAACCACATGTGCACTCCACAAATACTCTGCCACCGGAGTACTTGCTTCCTATGTGCAGTGCACCCCTGACGTGTGCACACCCTTGACATATGAAGATGAATCATACAACTCTCCACCTGATAACTCCGGTCCAGAAATCTACAGGCAAGAAGGTCACACTTTCGACGAAGTTCAAATGGCTCTGAGCACTATGGGACTTAACTTTGAGGTCATAAGTCCCCTAGAACTTAGGACTACTTAAACCTAACTAACCTTAGGACATCACACACATCCATGTCCGCGGCAGGATTCGAACCATAGGCCGTAGCGGCCGCGAGGTTCCAGACTGAAGCGCCTAGAACCGCTCGGCCAACCCGGCCGGCTTCGGCGGAGTCTTTGGTTGAAAGTGTTCACTCAGCTCCAAGTGACCTAACATAATGACGGACTCATTTACGGACTTCATCCCTTCAACTAATAAGTTTTATACTACACACCGTCGTTTTGAACATGACACGATCTTGCTTTCCTCTGACCTTTAGAATAATTTACACAGCTAGTCACAGGTGTACCTACAGCTCCACCTGGATCAGTCGTCTTTAATATTATGAAATCACAGTCGCTGTGAATTTCTTCGAGAAAGTCGTCTTCCTGCGTAAGCTGCTATTTTGTTTTCAAATAAACACTTTGTTTTATAATTTAGAAATTAGGTACTTTCGTCAACTTGTGCATTATCAAGCTAGATCATAGTAAGAATTATTATCTGTAAGTCATCATATATTGGACATAACCTTTTTTAGGAGAAGCAATGCCTTACACGATACAGTTCCGCTGCCAAGTTAGTTAATATGTATCCCATTTTATTCTAAGAAGCCGACATCACCATGTGGGTGTTCACTTTAATGGTTACACTAACATATTTTAACATATGTTATGATGGCACAAGGAAAATATGTGCATTTCTCAGGTAACATAATAAGAAGATTTCCATCTAGGACAATTACACCTGTACCTACTACGGTTATGCTGAACTCTTATTAGGCACGAAATCACACGATGCTAGAATGGGGCAAAGCCAATACGGCCCCACTCTACACTTTTGCCAGATGTATCCAAAATGGCAGTGAAGACGTCATCCAAGATGACGGTGTGTATACTTGACAACAGCGCATGAGTCATCCAAGATGGCGGCCATGTGGTCATTCAAGATGGCGGCTTTTGGTGGGAAAAAGCCATGCCCCCCTCGCCCAGAAAAATGTTGGCAAGTTCAAATTCCAACAGGATACTGGGGCACATCACCATTATCTCTACCAACCTATGAAAGCAGTGGGAAGATAGGCCACAAGGGCTACCTCCACTAACCTAAGTCACAAGGATGCCACTTCCTCCTATGAACTGGCACCAAGTTTGAATTTTTGCGGTAAACAAAGGTCAATTCGCATATGCCTACTAAGCTAAGAAAAAGGCGCGGAGAAAGGACGCTTGTAGTAACCTCAGTCACAAGACAGCCACCTCCTCCTAAGAATCCATGGGAAAAGGACTCGGACATAAGTCTTAATTAATCATTTTCATGCAGTACGGCCATCAAGTGTGTTCACCACGAGTTGTGGACTCAAACTGTCTTAGAACACCACGCCATCACAAGAGGGCACTCTGTTCACCAAGAGCTCCAGACTCCAACTGACTTAGTACACAGTACCGCCACCGGATGCCACTGTCATCCGTTACATCATCTGATGACACAACTACCGTTATTCAAGATGGTGGCATACAAAGTATTTACCACGAGACTGCTACCATGACTTGGAATGATTTTCGCGAACACCGCACCCCACTGGGACTTGGAAGGAAATAGTTAAAGTTTCCACCACGATCCTCAACCGACTGCCACATCCCCTTACCATCCCAGATTGTCGAGCTAATGTGCAATATCATGTACTAACGTGCACAGTGCACGATGTAATCCAAAATGGTGGGGGGCAATAGAGGGAAAACGACTCTGCCTGTGATGGACATAAGTTCTTATTCTGCACGCAATATCTCCACCATGAGATCTAGACCCCAACTGACCAATTACACATTACTGCCACCAGAGGGTACTGTTATCCCTCCTGTGACCTAATCTCAGATGGTTGTCTATGGGGGGAATGGCGCGAAAAAGACTCATCCTGCACTGGGCTAATGGGGAGAGTAAGGAAGCAGTGCACTCTATTTAGTTTGGAACATTTTATTTAAGGAAGCAGTATATTTATCACTCTGATACAAAACCGTGGCTGGGTTCACGCCACACAGCCCCCACATCTGTATACTACTCTCAAATAACGCTCTCCAGACAGGCAAACAACTCATAATTTACCCAAATAATTTAAGTACAGACATTCACATTCCTCCTAAATAATGAAGCACAGTAATGCGTAGACATGCCGAGTACTCAAAACTGTCCCAATAATGCATAGGGCAGCCTACAGACCTGCTCGCGAAATAATGCAATCAATGCGCTGAAGCACCCTGTCGACCGGACCACGAAGAGACATGGTCGTCAGCTGTCAAACCATGCACAGATGCCTGCACACATTAAGGGAGGGATCCGATTCACACTTGATTTCTGAGAAGTTCCTATCCAAATACGTGTTCACCTAGACACACGTGCTGACATGATCAGGCAGGAGTGCAGCCAAGAGCTTCCACTGAACGCAGGTGAAAGTAACATCTAGGTACCGTTGATGATGTGATCAGACGGGAGTGAAAACTTATTTACAGAGTGCAGATGCTACAAGCTGGCCCGTGCACATGGGTTCGTCGCTGCCTTCGCTCTAACTATGGTCCAGCTAAAACGCCGCAGAATTCCATTCCAGTATAGCACAAGCTGCTTTCTCCTTACTGATTCTAATAGACAATGCATGACATGTGACTGACGCTTTACCGTGCGTAGCAACATACAATCGCATGTGCATCTAGCAATATTTCAAAATGTTATACTGAAGCCACATCGGTATTCAAAATAATAACTAAGTCGAACTCGATTAAATTGCACAGTATCCCAGAAATAATTAACGTGCACTTTTGGTAGGAGTTTTCGTCTTGTCTCACCTTGTATGCTCAGAAATTTTTGGCGTAATAGAAACTGTTTACGAAAATAGCGCAGTATAACAACGAATCCACTCTTCCCAGTGATCCTAACGTTATACCCCAGTCCATCAGGTGTTACCCTTCCTGCTTTCAACACGCGCAAACGTTCCCACCGCTATGTAGAGGCTCCAATATCCCAGCATTAAGGATATGAATAAATCGAGTATTATGATTGGCTCTAATCAGATTTACCCAC
Organism: Schistocerca gregaria; assembly: GCF_023897955.1. Lineage (NCBI taxonomy): Eukaryota > Metazoa > Arthropoda > Insecta > Orthoptera > Acrididae > Schistocerca > Schistocerca gregaria. Next base: position 709,053,353 of record NC_064931.1, read on the forward strand.
CGCATTACTGATGCCGTTGCTATCGAAGCACCAAGCAACTCCTCTTTCTGGGACAGTAGGCGGTAAAATTATTTTGCACAGATCGCTAAATTGCATTCACAGTTAAACCTGCAAAGTTGTTTACAGATCATCAAATACATACGAGACTCACAAGAATATTGGAAGCCAGGAACATATCCACCAGTGTAACTAAAATTAAATATTTCGATTACTGCTACAGTCTGACATCGAGCTATGTACATGTAATGTTTCCTCTAGACGGCTGTGCTTCTGGAACCAATCTCATAATCTATAGCACATGTAATTTTCCACATAAAAAGTCTCTCGCGGTTATCAATGTGCTGAATCTAAACGTCCCTCACAATAGGACAAAGTGTCATCCTCTCTAGTCATGTCACAACATAAACCACAGTAACTTTACAATGCAATATATACACATTTTACACAACATAAGCCACAGTAACTTTACATTGCAATGTATACAAATTTTACACAAACAGTGCAGGGAAACACCAACCACTTTTCCTTTCTTTCTACAGACGTGGTATTCAGGGGCAATAAACTATTTTACACTGATTGCCATATTGCACCGACAACTAAACCTCGCAAAGTGCCATACATATCGTCAAATACAAGAAGACACGTACTCAATTACACTGTCCTCCAACTGGGTCTTAGTGCTTGAATATTAGTGCGTGAAACTGATCACCAACTCAGCAATATATCAGCACGTACCGTGTCGATGTAGTAAACACACTATTCGCATCCTACGCCATACTTAATCTCCCCTATTACATCAGAAAGCTCTCAGTGAATCGAAGCCACTCTCAGAACTGATGTGCAAAGACAGGCTCGTTCTCCCCTCGGTACAAACGCGCTACAGTTTGTGGTCCGGACCTGCTGGCTTCCTTATGTCTATACATCCATCTCCAGATTTTGGGATTAGACGAACACAAGTATTTATGCATCGTTTGCTATAATATTGTATTATTTTCACGGTACTTATCGATATAAAGCACACAGCAGTAACCTCCCAATTGCTCACGCAGCATAATTCCAAAGATATAGACTGTAAACTATTTCTCTACAAACCCAAAACTTTAAGTAGGTGGAGTGTGCTCTAGACCACTGAATAACTAGAAAAAAATCATGAAAAATGATATTTCCACCTGCGAATACCGATCTCTCTGATGTAACACATTCAGAATCATTCCTATAATTTAAAAGCCAACTAAGATCTTTCCCATATCTAGAGAACAGGCAAATGCATCTTCCACATGCCAGATTCACACACCACAATCGATCCTCTCTGAACTAAACGAATGTGCGAAATCGGCCGAAGTAATCAGCCAAACTATTTACATGGGAGGGCATACTGGTCCAGAGCACACGCACCTCCTTACACAACATTTTCAAATTTCCACTTGATCACCAAAGCCATCCATCTTAAGATCGCTGTCTCAATTGAACGTCATTTGAAAGTGAGCGAAGTATCGAAAATACACCCTGCTGTCGGTAGTGGGTCTGGCAATATAAATATCACTACCTTTCTTATGACTCGATATACTCTTCCCTTTGCTATCACGACACTTCAAGTCAACTCCATACCCTCCTCATGACTGGACATAGTCATTTCCTTTACGCACAGAGACATACTTTACAAAAGGATGCTCAAATGGGAACATATCCCCTACTACTAAGTCCAATACTTTGTCAATAGATGATTGCCAACGAAACGAAATAATACTCACCGAAAATCAATGACAGGTGTACATGTCTCTCATATTTCTTCCTGCGAGTACTAAAACTGTGTCTTAGAAAGAGAGACATAATCTGCCAGATGTTAAAAAAAACCCGACTGCAACAACTATTCCATGTCACTGTCACAAACGGTCTTGGTTCTACAGGTGCACACAAGTATCCATGTTAAAACCTATACAAACTTTCAGAATCGAGGTACGACATTACCTCTGAATGAGGTGGTTTTTTCTGGACAAATACCGTGACGGTGATCGTAGGAATGTGTATGAGCAGTCCATGATGCAACCTCGTGATAAATTTACCACATTTTAATAGTGATTTAGTTAAGGAACGTAGTATGTAAGAGGTATTTTGCACTCCCTCAAGTCGATAATTCTATAGCATTTCTAGAGCATTCTGTCTAGAGACATTATAAGAGGTTCCGCGATATACCCACTGAGTTATAAGCGATGACTGATTGAGAAGGAACACAAACAGTAGTAGTATATGATGTGCTGATTGAGGTCATAAGAAAATGTACACTACCTACTCAGATCTCTAGTGTTACGCTATCCTCTAGAAATGATGTCCATGATTTGGAATCAGATCTTTCCTTTCAAGCACATACCTGCATTGGTTCCTACTGACAAATCCTTTAAATATTACAACCACTAATCAATGATATTCCTCTCAATCTCATATCAAATGACGTTCAATAGAAACAGCGATCTTAAGATGGATGGCTTTGGTGATCAAGTGGAAATTTGAAAATATTGTGTATGGAGGTGCGTGTGCGCTGGACCAGTATGCCCTCCCATGTAAATTGTTTAGTTGATTACTTCGGCCGATTTCGCGCCTTCATTTACTTCAGAGAGGATCGATTGTGGTGTGTGCATCTGGCATGTGGAAGATACATTTGCCTGTTCTCTAGACATGGCTTGTAATTATAGGAATGATTTTGAATCTGTCACATCAGCGAGATCAGTATTCGCGGGTGGAAATATAATTTTTCAGAATTTTTTTCTAGTTATTCAGTGATCTAGAGCACACTCCACCTACTTAAAGTTTTGGGTTTGTAGAGAAATAGTTTACAGTCTATATTTTCGAAATTATGCTGCGTGAACGATCGGGAGGCTACTGCTGTGTGCTTTATATCGATAAATACCGCGAAAATAATAGAATATTACAGCAAACGATGCATAAATACTTGTGTTCGTCTAATCTCATAGTCTGGAGATGGGTGTATAGACATAAGCAAGGCGGCAGGTCCGGACCAGAAACTGTAACGCGTTTGTACCGAGGGGGGAAACGAGTCTCTCTTTGCACATCAGTTCTGAGAGTGACTTCGATTCACTGAGGGCTTTCTGATGTAATAGGGGATTGGGGTGATATTTTATGGCGATATTTTATGAACAGTATGTTTACTACATCGACACGGTACGCGTTGATATATTGCTGAGTTGGAGATCGGTTCCACGCACTAACATTCAACCTCTAAGCCCCAGTGAGAGGACAGTGTAATTAAGTAGGTGTCTTTCCGTATTTGACGATTGTATGGCACTTAGCGAGGCTTAGTGATCGCTGCAAAGTGGGAAACAGTGTAAAATGGTTTATTGCCCCTGAATGTCTCGTCTGTAGAAAGAAAGAAAGGGTGGACGGGGCTTCCCTAGGACTGAGGATCATCGTGACACAAATTTGGTCTGAGTGTAGGCATACGATCACTTCTTTGGGTGCTGTACAGACATAAAAGATAACTGCACTGTTTGTACAAAACGTGTATATATTGAGTTGTAAAGTTATTGTAGCAAATGTTGTGTAAAAAGTGTATATATTGCATCAGAAAGTTAGTGTGGTTTATGTTGTGACATGACCAGAGAGGATGACAGTTTGTCCTATTGTGAGGGATGTATAGATTCAGCACTTAGATAACCATGAGAGGTTATTTTATGTGAAAAATTGTTTGTGTTATAGATAATGAAATTGGATCTAGAAGTAGATCCGTCAAGAGGAGACATTACCTGTACATAGCTCGATGTCAAACTGTAGCTGTAATCGAAATATTTAATTTTAGTTACACTGGTGGATATGTTCCTGGCTTCCAATATTCTTGTGAGTCTCGTATGTATTTGATGATCTGTAAACAATGTTGTCGGTTTAACTGCCAATGCAATTTAGCGATCTGTGCAAAATAATTTTACCGCTGAAAGGCTCAGAAGGAGTAGATAGATGGTGCTTCGGCCGGTAAATTCGAGAAGAGCCAATTATAATACTTCATTGATTCACACCTTTTTGCTGGGAAATAGGAGGCTCTTCATAACGGTGGGAATGTTTGCATGTGTTGAAAGGAGGAATGGTAACACCTGATGGGCTGGGGTTTCACGTTAGGATCGCTGGAAAGAGTGCATTCAATGATATTCTGCGCTATTTTCATAGACAGGTTCTATTAAGCCAAGAATTTCCGTGCATACAAGCTGAGACAAGACTAAAACGCCTACAAAAGTGCACGTTAATTATTTCAGGGAGACTATGCAATTTAATTAAGTTCGCTTAGTTATTTTTTTTATATAGCAATGTGGCTTCAGTATAACATTGAGAACGTTGCTAGATGCACTAGCGATTTTAAGTCGCTACGCGTTGCGGAGTGACAGCCACATGTCACACATGGTCTGATAGAATCACTAAGGAGAAAGCAGCTTGTGCTATACTGGAATGGATTTATGCAGCGTTTTTGCTGGACCATAGTGCGAAGGTAGCGATGAACCCACGTGCACAGTCCACCTTGGAGCATCTGCACTCTGTAAATAAGTCCTCACTCCAGTCTGATCACATCATCAACGGTGCCTAGATCCTACTTTCACCTGCGTTCAGTGGCAGCTCTTGGCTGCACTCCTGCCTGATCACGTCAGCACGTGTGTCTAGGTGAACACGTATTTGGATAGGAACTTCTCTGAAATCAAGTATGAATGGGATGCCTCCCCTGACGAGTGCGGGCATCAGTGCATGGTTTGACAGCTCTTCGTAGTCCGGTGGACAGGTTGTGGGCTGGTGGTGCTTCAGCGCATTGATTGCATTATTTCGTGAGCAAGTGACTAGGCTGTCCTATGCATTATTTGGACAGTTTTGAGTACTGAGCGTGTCTACGCATTACTGTGCTGCATTATTTAGGAGGAATCTGAATTTCTGTACTTTAATTATTTGGGTAAACTATGAGTTGTTTGCCTGTCTGAAGAGCGTTATTTAAGAGTAGTATACAGATGTGGGGGCTGTGTGGAGTGACCCAAATCATGTGTTTCGTATTATTGTCATAAATATCCTCCATCCTTTAATAAAATGATCCAAATTAAATAGAGTGCACTGTTTCCTTACTCTCCCCATTAGCCCAGTGCAGCATGAGTCTTTTTCGCGCCATTTCCTCCTCCCCCCCCCCCCCCCCCGGGCAACCATCTGAGATTAGGTTACAGGAGGGATGACAGTACCCTCTTGTGGAAGTAATGTGTACTAGGTGAGCTGGAGTTTAGATCTCGTTGTGGAGACATTGCTTGCAAAATAAAAACCTATGCCCATCACAGGCAGAGTCGTTTTCCCCCCATTTCCCGCCACCATCTTCGATTACGTCGTGCACTGCGCACGTTAGCGCATGTTAGTGCATGTTAGCCTGACAACATGGGATGGTAAGTGGACCTGGCGGTCGGTTGAATGTCTTGGTGGAGACTTTAACTATTTCCTTCAAAATCCAAGTGGGCGTGGCATTCACGAAAATTGATTGCAAGCCCACGGTAGCACTCTTTGGTGGTGTCAATATGTACTAGGCCTTGTGGTGAACACAGTGTATGCCACCACCTTGAATAACAATAGTGGTGTCATCAGATGACGTAACAGATGACAGAGCCCTCTGGTACTGGTACTGTGTACTAACTCAGTTGGAGTCTGGAGCTCTTGGTGAACAGAATGTCCTCTGGTAATGGCGATGTGTACTAAGTCAGTTTAAGTCCATAACTCGTGGTGAACACACTTGATGGCCGTACTGCATGGACTTATGTCCAAGTCCTTTACCCACAAATCCTTAGGACGAGGTGGCAGTCAGGTGATTGAGGTTAGTACAAGTGTCCTTTCTCTCGCGCCTTTTTCTTAGCTTAGTAGAGATATGCGAATTGACCTTTGTTTACTGCAAAAATTCTAACTACGTGCCAGTTCGTAGGAAGAAGTGGCGGTCATGTGACTTAGGTTAGTGTAGGTAGCCCTAGTGGTCTATCTGCCTGCAATTTTCTTAGGTTAGTGGAGATAATCGTGGTGTGATGCATTATCATGTTGGAATTTGAACTTGCTGCCATTTTTCTTGGGGAGGAGTGTGTGGCACTTTCCCCCCAAAAGCCGCCATCTTGAATGGCGTCATGGCCGCCATATTGTATTATGTCATGCACTGTTGCCAAGTTTACACAGTGCCTTCTTTGATGACATCATCGCCTCCATCTTGGATACATCTGGCAACAATTCAGATTCGGGCAGTATTGGCTCTGCCCCAAATCTCAAAGATTGACGATGTTCTACAGGAGCTGGAAACTTAGCTCCAATGTCAATGAGAGATATTTTTAATAGCTTCCACAACGATACTTTGTCTCAAAACTTGATAGAAAATCCGAAGAGATTCTAGTCGTTTGTAACGTAAACCAGTGGCAAGACACAAACATCATCTTCACTGCGCGATACCGTTGGTAATATTATCGATGACAACGTAACTAAAGCGGAGTTGTAAAAATACAGTTTTCTAAAATTTCTTCATCATCGAAGAGGAAGTAAATATTACAGTTTTCGAGTCAAGAATTGCTGCCGTCATGAGTAACTTAGATGTAGATAACCTCGCAGTACCGAATCAAAAATATCCTCGCAGTAGCGAAGCAACCGAAATCACTTAATAAAGGTAAGTTTTCCGATCAAGATAGTATATGACTGGGATTTCTTTTAGATTGTGCAGATACAATATCCCCATATTTAGCAATTGTACGCACAGCTCGATCGACAAAACATCAAAAAGTGGAATACTGCACAGGTCACTTCAGAACTCAAGAAAGGAAATAGGAGTAATCCGATGAGCTACAGACCTATATCACTGACGTCGATTTGCAGCAGGATTTTGTAGCATATGCTGTGTTTAAACATTATGAATCACGATACTGCAGTGCCTGTTTTGTTAAGATCGATGCAGTATTCCTTCGGACATGCATGCATACATGAGATGTATTCGTAGTTGCGAATAAGGATTATCATCGTTTGTATAACGGATTGACGACAGTGGAAATTAGTACCGGACCGGGACTCGAACCCGGATTTCTTGCTTTAAGCGAGCGATCGCCTTAACTTACTTTTTTTTTTTACAGTTTCTCAGTACTTCTTCGAAATAAGTAAAACGTCTCTCTTTTTTTGTAAGTCGCACCTGTGAAGATACGTGGGCGCCCTGCAGCAGGCGCTACGGACGCCGCTTTCTCGGCGGCGAAGTTGACATCAGCAGGTCGCCTCCCCTAACAACGGAGAGTCCTGTGCGGGATATGTTGTTTCTTCAAAATCCTCGCTCCACCCCAGTGGTGACTCCGTCGCTGTGGTATCCAAACGCTCAACTCCTGCAGACACCGACAGATCGTCTGGTATCGTTCCTTCTTCAGTAGGGACTTCAGAGTTCAGAGGTGGAAACATTCGGTTCCGTCGATGCAAGGGCTACTGAGGGTCGCCGCTCCACATACGCACAGACGGCGCCATCGTACAGCGTCGTTGATTTGCTCAACAGGTAGTGTATCATCTGGACAGTGAGAGGAGCGCGTGAAGATCTCGTACGTCGCCTGCTTTTGCGTCATTCAGGCAGCATTCCTTATGCGATCGTCGTTAGATGTCCGAAGACGGAAGCGAGTTGCACCGGCAAGGCAGAAAAGCTGGGCCCACTTCCACACATACCATGTTCTTAACGGGATGTGTCGTGCAGCCATGCCTTCTGATCTTGAACAGCGCCGTATGGCCGGAAAGCCTGTACTGGCGTCTTCTGCAGGTACCACGAATGGCAGTTCGAACACACCAATAGTTCTAACGGTTGATCCCGCATGCTCGACTTCGGCCACGACGACGTTACCCTCAGCGTGACGGGACCGGAGTCTCTGTTTGGTCGCGCTTAGAACGCGGTCGTACGCAGCGTTATTGATCATTTTAAAGCAATCTGTGTTAAGAATCGAGAAGTCGATACTCAGAAGTTCCGATGGCGGGATCTTCGCCTCCTCACAGAGGAAGCGTTGCACATAAAATGCTTTAGGTCGTGCAAAAATTGAAATGTAATGTCGACTTCTTGAATTTATTTACCATGATCCCAAAGCGCGAAACCCACTAGCAGGCTATGTCGCAATGTAAACAAATACCACAAATAAGAGTTCACACAATGCGCTGGCGGAGGTATGTAACGTCCTCACGATGCGGCCACTAATGTCAGGCTACAGGTTATCCGTTCCCGACCCACGGCCAATCCCATACTTCCATATGTCGTCGTTCCTGTGTCACGCCTGTACTGGCACACACATTATGTAATTTCCATACAGGCGACGACGTTTTAATTCAAAGTCGCTGCCTGGTACTGGAAGATAAATACTATATTGCAGTGGCTGTTTTATTAAGAGTAACGAAGTAATGTCCCTTCCGATATACATGCACGCAGCGACTTTAAATTAAAATGTCCTCCTCTGTACGGAAATTATATATTGTGTGTACGAGAACACGTCGTGAAGCAGGTACGACGACATATGGAAGTTTGGATTTCGCCATGGGTTGTGCACGGATAGCCAACGCGGTTAAGGTGATCGCTCGCGTAAAGCAGGATATGCGGGTTCGAGTCCAGGTCCGGCACCAATTTTCGCTGTCGTTGATGGTTGTGCATATTCGCAACTACGAATACATTTCATATATCACGACTCATGTCAATATTTATGGCCTACTGACACACAGTCAGCACGCATGCAGAAAAATATCGTTCGCGGGAACCACAATTAGCTCTTTATTCGCACGAAGTAATGGGTGCTATCAGCAAAGAATCTCATATTGATTTCAAATTACTAATTTCCGGAAGGCTTTTGACACCGTTCCTCACAATAGTCTTCTAATCAAATTTGGTAACTTTGGAGTATAGCTTCAGTTGGGTGGTTGAATTCGTGATTCCTATTGAAATATTCATAGTGCGTGGTAATCGACGGTACGTTATCGAGTAAAACACAAGTCATATTTGGCGTTCCCCAATGAAATGATACAGTCCTTCTACTCCTCCTGATCTAAATAAACTATTTAGGAGACAATCTAAGCAACCCTCACAGAATGTTTGCAGATGATGCCGTCATTTACCGTTTAGTAAAAACATCATAGGATCAAAAGCAATTGCAAAATTACTTAGAAACGACATCTGTATGGTGTGAATAGTGGACTGGATTGATTTGGGGAAGAGACCAAACAGCGAGGTCATCCGTCTCATCGGATTAGGGAAGGATGGGGAAGGAAGTCGGCCGTGCCCTGTGAAAGGAACCATCCCAGCATTTGTCTGAAGCGACTTAGGTAAATCATGAAAACCTAAATCAGAATGGCCGGAAGCGGGATTGAACCGTCGTTCTCCCGAATGCGAGTCCAGTGTGCTAAGCACTGCGCTAATTCGCTCGGTGTGAATAGTAGCTGTTGTCTCTGAAGAAGAAATAGTGTGAGGTCATCCTCATGAGTACGAGAAGAATTCCGTTACATTTCAGTTACACGATAAATCACACAAAGTGAAAGGCTGTGTGTTGAACCAAATACCCAGGAACTACAATTACCAACAACTTAAATTGGAACGATCACAGAAATAATATTGTCGGGAAAGCAAATCAAAGGTTGCATTGTACTGAGAGAACACATAGAAGAAGAAACTCTTGTACTAAAGAAACTGCCTACCCTACTCTTGTTCGTCCTGAGCTTGAGTATTGCTGTGCGGTATGGCATCCTTATCAGATAGGACTGACGGTGGACACCAAAAAAATCCAAAGGAGGGCAGCTCCTTTTTGTTTTATCTAGAAATAGGGGAGAGAGTATTAGGGATACGATAAGCGAACAGATGTGGCAGTTATTAAGACAAAGGCATTGTGGGTTGCGGCGAGATCTTTTCCCGAAATTTCAGTCACAAGCTTTCTCCTCTGAAATGTTAAGTATTTTATTGTCGCCAGGCTACAAAGGGAGAAATGGTCATCTAAAGAAAATGAGAGAAATCAGAGCCCATACGGAAGGCTACGTCTGAAGATAGTACTGAGAGCGCTCTGGCAGCCACTTAAGTGTGAATTGCAGAATAAAAATGGTTCAAATGGCTCTGAGCGCTATGGGACCTAACTTCTGAGGTCATCGGTCCCCTAGAACTTACAACTACGTAAACCTAACTAACCTAAGGACAGCACACACATCCATGCCCGAGGCAGGATTCGAATCTGCGACCGTAGCGGTCGCGCGGTTTCAGACTGTAGCGCCTAGAACAGCTCAGCCACCCCGGCCGGCGAACTGCAGAATAGTCGTGCGGATGTATATGTAGTACTAGCTAACGCTGTATAATGAAAGAAAGTTTTTCTTTTAACAAGATAGCTTCCTTCCCCACAACCACTGAGTACTTTTGAAAAATTAATACTTTTGTTATCACATAAATGAAAGAAGCCTTCACGCCACATCAATCCATGTGTAATAAAGCTAGTTCTGAAATATAGTTTATGGAAAATAAGCTGTACGCAATGTTCTGTCGGGGTATTCTCAACATACCTAATCAAAATATCTAAACGTTCATTATTATCATTCTAGCTATTTGTTTTACCTATTTTTGTATTAACTTTTAAATTTTAATTTTAGGTTTTAATCTCATGTTTTATTTTTTAGTTTACCATTCCACATACGTGTATTCTGTCACTTGACAATAATAACTCGTTAGTATCATACAAAATCATTACAGTAATGGTTAGCTGTAAAAAAATGCTTAAAATATTACTTTTTTTACACCGCAGACTGAAAACGAACGAAATTTCTTCATATAAGACACATGACGGACAACACAATATAAAACAAAATTCAGCAGTATTCGCAATTTGTGGCGAGCGATTCACAAAATGTTCTGATTTGTATCAGGCATATTTCAGTGAACTGGAAACTGTTTACGTACTGCTGACTGTGGCTTGGTTATATTGTGTCTCAAGTGGAGACTGACATCTTACTCATTCAGGAGAACTAAATCTGAAAATAATCTCACAAGGTTCTTCCAGCATCGCATGCTACGTACATACATGCTGTACCTTCCAGTAGAGCCTTTTGGGATCACTGCATGAAAAAGTTGCTTGTCCTCAGGTGCGACACTCCAAACAGTTCTTTCAAACTGACCACTTCAAGAATCTAACAATACTGCAGGTTCTCTTACGGCGCTCCGAAAGAAAACTCCTGTCAAATCCCTTTTGACGTGGCCAGGCGTTAGTTTAGTAAAGCACTATTTCGATCCCGTCACAAGAACATTTGAGACTTAAAAAAATTATCGAATTATTTGCACTAACCCTCCATTAGTTTCTTTTAAAATTATGAAAAGGTGGGTGGTCAGTGTGTAAAAAATGTTTTGAGCATAGTACGTGAGAAAAAGGAACTTGCTCATTGGTGATCGAAATAGGCTTGACTGGGAAGCTTCAGGCGTGTGATTTTTGTGACTTTGGATGTTGGCAGCATTTTGTGAGAAGATTTAGATTTATAGTTCAGCTGACTGACTGTGGTATCAGTCTTCAGTTCAGAAACAATATAATAAAATTGCAATCACTAGTGCGTAATCAGTTCTCATCGCTAAAGTTTTTCAATGTTTTTAATGAACTGAAATGTTAACTACACGTATCATGATATTTAGATGATGGCCAACCACAATTTGCCAATCCTGTAAAATTTTGTTTTTCTTTGTGTTGAAAAACGTTATGCTTTAAGCAGTTCATTGCAGATAATCATTAGTGTCACGAATTCGTATCATGAAAATGAATTACTTATTACGTTCAGTTAACAAAGTATACGTAACTGAAACGGTTAATTAGAAACAAAAAATAGATGAATTGAAAATGTAAACTAATAGTTTAAAAATAAAATAAAAGTTAGTAAAATAAATGATTCGAATAATAATGAACATTTAATTGTTTTACTGTGCACATAGAACATACTTCGACAGCACATTTTGTACAGCTCACTTTCCAAAAATGGTATTTTAGAAACGAGCTATATTACGCGCAAATGGCTGTGCCCTGAAAGCTTCTTTAACTTACGTTGCAACAAAAGTTACAACTATGCAAAATCAGTTAATAATGGAGGGGTATTTTGCAAAATTTCAAATTATTTAAACTGGTGTTTACACAATTTTCAAGAATGTGAATTACATTTAAGATTTTATATAAAACACATTTCTTATATATAATGGTTTCGAAGATATTCCCTCTAAACCCAATATGCCAAATTACCTTTCACAGTGTGTTTTATCCCTTGAAAGCTGAAATTGGACAGAAACTAAACTCCATATATTTCATTGTTTTCACAAAATTTATACCGTACATCACGTACACCTTGAAATTTGCCTTTCTTCGTTCAAGAAATTTAACCCGGATTCCGAACCGAGATGGGATCTGCTTTTTTTCTCTAACACAAAAATCTGTCAGAAGTGAAAGAAGCGATATGTGACACAATAAAATAAAGCAGACTGAGTATTGAATTCCAAAACTTTGGATTTGTATTCTGGAGCTTGTCCACAAAGGTACCAAGTTACACACGATATTGATATTCTTCGCAAAACACTGCTCGAAAGAACCGAGGGAAGTACGTATAAAAATATTTTGACTGTAGTAATTTGAGTCATTAACATAAACTACAAAACTTGCCAGTAATCTGCGAACAACGCACTGAGGAACGTTTATCTTAAGGTTTGATCTTCATCTCCCGGATCCAGAAACGCCCAGACCGAAGAAACTAGTGTTCCCGTCTTGGAAACTGTCAATTCGTTTTTGAAACTGATTATTCTTGTATTAAACATTCTGTCTGGGGAACTCTTATTTTACTTCTAAATTTAAGAAAGTGCGACTCATCCTCTTCCGCTGTTAGGCACTCGGTCTTGTGTTAATTTCGAAATGAGGCAATAAAGCTGACTCTACATGGATGTTTGAACATATTTGACGCGTCGTAGCTTGTTCAAACGGAAGTCTGCTGGCTAACTTCCGCTTCGACGAGCCGTCTCGCTCTTCTACCCCGTATCGCGCAGCAATAATGTACAAACACCCATAAAAAGGAAACACCAACTCACACTCGCCCTCGGGGTAGCACAGTCTCCGTTTTATTTTTTCGGCTCGCAGGAAATTGTGCTGTGAAATTGCATTAAGCCATTTCCAGCGAAATCAACCCCTTCCGGTACTCCCATGCCCAAACTTTGATGATATAAGGGCGCCTCCCTCTGCGGACGCACAAACTTACCATACAGCTAGAGCCATCATCTACTCCGACGTACAAAACGAAAATTATGACTGGAGTGGAACGGTGGTTTGTCAACTACTGGCGCACATATCGACTCGACACTCGGTATTTGATTCTGCACTTGATAACAAACCCCATTGTCCTTAATTCCTGTATCTCTCTGACACTGGTGCATTTGATTTTTTCCCTTGATTTGCTGGATGGCTGGTGAACTCTCAATGTCGTAGTGTAACCGCGAAAACTGGTATTCGGGGTCACTAAGCATTTATATCTTCTGTCACAGGCGGACAGTAATAAAATTTTTAAGTAAGAATCTCGTATAGTAATCAAAAAACGAAATTACAAAATGCAAAATACGAACATGTCTGATCCTATCGTAATCTATCTCTTGACCATTCAAACACTCACAATTTATATAACAGCTGTTTTTATAAATTTAGTATGGCTTAAGTGTAATTGCATGAAATCTACTTTTACATCAATGTCTAAACTTCCCAGACCACCTTGTGGTGTGTGATAGAGGGTACTTTGTGTACCACTGTCGATTCCCCTCTTTCCTGTTCCAGTCGCGAATAGTTCGCTGGTGAGTCCCCGTGTGAGAGCGAATCTCTCTAATTTTATCTTCAGATTATATGTGAGCCACATCCTTTGCTGATGGCTACATTTCTTGAAAATTCTTCCGATGAATCTGTGTGGCATCTGCCTTACCACGCTCAATTTTGAGTTGTCGTTCCATTCCAAATCGCTCCGTACGGATAGCCCTAGGTATTTTGTGGAAGTAACTGCTTCCAGTGGTTGTTCTGCCGGGTAATCATACAGTAAAGGGTTGTTCTGTCTATATATTCGCATTTCATTACATTTCTTTATGTTGAGTGTCTATTACCAGTCTCTGCACACAGTATCGATCCTTTTCAGGTCTTTTTCCTTTTTGCTACGACTTTCCAGCGTCGCAACTTCTCTGCATACAACAGCGTCATCTGCGAGAAGCCTCGTAGAACTTCCGACGCTATTTACTAGGTCGTATACATATATCGTGAAAAGTAATGGTAACATATCACGACCCTGGGGCACGCGCGAAGTTAGTTTTACGTCTGAAGACTTCTCTCCATTCAGAATGACATACAGTGTTCTGTCTGCCACGAACTCTTCAATTCAAACACACAGTTGCTCTGGTACAGCTTACGCCCGTGTTTTGTTTATCAGGCTGCATTGCAGAACGGCATGGAATGCCTTCCGGAAGTCAATGAACACTGCTTCTACCCGGGCGCCGATATGTACTGCTTTCTGAGTCTCGTGGACAAAGAGAAGGAGGTGGCTTCCACGAGATCGTTTTCGGAAACCATGTTGGTTCCCACAGAGGAGATATTCGGTCTCCGAAAATGTCATAATGCGCGAGCATAAAACATGTTACAAAATTCTACAGCTGACAGACGTCAGAGCTATAGTTTCGTGCGACTGTTCGACGACCCATCTTGAAAAAGGGAATGACAGTCGTTTCAGAAACATTTCGCTCCAAAAACCCACTATACACTGCTTTTAGAGGAGGGAAAAGTTATTTTGCATACTCGAGCAATTGCAACTGATTTTCTATCCCATTAGACATTTATTTCGATATCAGAAATTTTATTGTTCAGTCGACGACTTGAAAGAGACACTACAATGTGACCGTCCACTGTGAAACAGTTTTGAGAAAGGACGTTTAGTATTTCGGCTTTTCCTCTGTCGTCGTCTGTGTCACAACCATTATGTTCGCGGAGTATCTGGACTGATGGCTTCGATCCATTTACTGATTTTACGTGAGACAAAAGTTTCTTAGGACTTGCTGTGAAGTCGGCGGAAAGATTATTACTTTCTAATTCGTTGAGCGCTTCACACACGTCTCTCTTTAAGGCAATATTTGCTTCGCTTGACTTTGGTTTGTGTGTGAGACTTTGGGTAATTCAAAATTTGCATTAAAGTTCTCTTTGGTTTCATAGATGCTTTCTAACGTGGATGTCGAAGCACAGAGGGTATTTGCCATCCCTCACAACATTTCTCTGCACGTACTTGTCTAAATGGTGTTATACGATGCTCTTGAAGGGTATCTATTGATACTCAGCGTTGTTAGTGCTAGAGATCAAATTTGCGTGCTGACCATTCAGGTAATCTGAAATGTTTCTTGTAGCTCTTGCTAAGCAGAAAGACCAGAAAGATCCTCCTGCCTTTCTTTGGATTTACAGCCATACTCCGTGATGCTGTAACGGCCTTGTGATCACTGATTTCCTGTTCTACGTTGCGTTAAATAGTTTGAGTCTGTTAGTCACAAATGTAACGCGCGATGTAATACTGTGCTTGAATTTGTGCTCATAGATTACGATTTAGGGTATTTTAGCTATCCGTTGACGAAGACTACTTTACTTAATTCATAATGACTCTAGTTATTTGGTGACAGTATGAAGTATAAAAATAGATATTAAAAATTTTGAGCCTGTTAATTATATTTACTCATCTAGAAATTATTGATCAAATATTGATTAATGTCGCAGATGTCCAAATTTTACGACTCATTACCTTAATACGGTGTCATTTAATATAAATGACTCTGGTCTGAAAACTGTACACGAAGAATCCTCGACATTGCTCTTCTTAAAATTAACATGGTTTCTGAACACAATTATTTCAAGTTATCAATATTACCCAGAATATTTCTCACAGTATATGTTAACGGAACTGTTCACTTCACGAAGTTAATGCTTGAATACGGCTACACTTGTAGAGTAGAAACATTATGATGTCTTTCCTTGACATCAGCGTTATATAAATCAGTAATATCGTTGACACAGTACTTGATGGTGACAGTCATGTTACTTGGAAGTAACATCACTAAACAAAAGATACCTGCATATCTATCAGGAGATCCTATGATGTGGCTATCACTCATCA
Source organism: Schistocerca gregaria (assembly GCF_023897955.1). NCBI lineage: Eukaryota > Metazoa > Arthropoda > Insecta > Orthoptera > Acrididae > Schistocerca > Schistocerca gregaria. The sequence continues at coordinate 709,069,511 of NC_064931.1, forward strand.
TCAGCATGATCTTGAACAGTGTCCTGGCTGGGTCTGTTTGGAACTTGAGCCTAGCCTTCTTGTGCTGTTTTCCCTCCGTCTTTCTTGTGTTTACTCTTGGCCAGTCTTCACCTCATTTTTTCAGCACACTCCTCCATACCTTTCAGTCAGCTATCCTTTGGTCTTCCTCTTCGTCGTTTCCTTCGCATCTCCATTTCGTATATCTCCTTACGAATCCATTTTCCATTCTCTTTAAGTATTCATACCATTTCAGCCTTGAAGTTTCTGTCCTGCTCTGCAATTATCCTTTCATTCCTAATCCTCTGTCTCCTTGTTACTGTTCTTCTGAGGAACTCTATTTCACATACCTGTTATCTGCTTACATCTCTTTTCTTCATTACCCACGTTTCAGATGCACAGGTAAGTATTAGGATGTAGTAAGTTCTATATATTACTTCTCCTCTATTTGGTGGGCTATCTTGGTCACAAAGCAGGCTTGTAAAACTTCGCAGGAATGCTTCTGTTTGGCTGCTACATTCACTGATATCTTTCTCATTTCTACTATTTTCCTGTATCACATTTACCAAGTACTTGACACTTTCTACCTTCTTTAGATGTTCACCTCCAAAACGTATTCCGCTACTTGGTCTAACTTTCTTTCTAATTGTAACCAGGATCTCACATTTGTTGATACTTCTTTAATTTCATACACTCTCACAGTTTCTTCTCAAGCAGCCAGCTGTTCCTGAATCTCCTCCTCCCTGTTTCCCTAAATCACAAGTTATCTGCGAACGCCATTGCTTACATCTTGTCTTCTCCAATTTTTGTGCCACCTTAGTCATTATCTCATCTAAGACCACTCAGAAGAGTAGAGGTGACGATTCACTGCCCTGTTTATCCCAGTTGTTTCCCGGAACCAATCAGTTGTTTCATTTCCGATTTTCACACAATTCAGACTTCCACAGTACATCTCCTCCATTCTGCTTTTTCCACTCCGTTCTTTTCTAGTGCTTCCCAGATCTTTCTTTTACAGATGCTATCAAACGCCTTTCCTACATCGAGAACGGCCATCGCAGCATCTTCCTCAAATTCATCGTGGTGCTCCTGGAGCTGCATCACCGCAAATATGAGGTGAACAGTTGACCTCCCAGGTCTGAAATCATGCTGTTCCTTTCTCAATTTGTTCTCTACATCTACATCTACATACATACTCCACAATCCACCATACGGTGGGTGGCGGAGAGTACCTCGTACCACAACTAGCATCTTCTCTCGCAGTTCCACTCCCAAACATAACGAGGGAAAAATGACTGCCAATATGCCTCTGTACGAGCCCTAATCTCTCTTACCTTATCTTTGTGGTCTTTCCTTGAAATGTACGTTGGTGGCAGTAAAACTGTACAGCAGTCAGCCTCAAATGCTGGTTCTCTAAATTTCCTCAGTAGCGATTCACGAAAAGAACGCCTCCTTTCCTCTAAAGATTCCCACCCGAGTTCCTGAAGCATTTCCGTAACACTCGCGTGATGATCAAACCTACCAGTCACAAATCTAGCAGCCCGCATCTGAATTGTTTCTATATCCTCCCTCAATCCGACCTGATAAGGATCCCAAACGCTCGAGCAGTACTCACGAATAGCTCGAATTAGTGTTTTATAAGCGTTCTCCTTTACAGATGAACCACATCTTTCCAATATTCTACCAATGAACCGAAGACGACTATCCACTTTCCCCACAACTGCCATTACATTCTTGTCCCACTTCCTATCGCTCTGCAATGTTCCGCCCAAATATTTAACCGACGTGACTGTGTCAAGCGCTACACTACTAATGGGCTATTCAAACATTACAGGATTCTTTTTCCTATTCATCTGCATTAATTTACATTTATCTACATTTAGATCGACCCTTGTTTGGATTCTCGTCTCCAGCATCCTCCCAAATACCCTGGCAGAATGTTGTATCAGTGTGACTCTTCTGTGACTTCTAAAATCCTTCCTGCTCCATTTCTTAGTGCCCTCATCCAATCTTCTGGAGTCTTCTTCTCATTCTACATTAACCTTTTCACACGATACAGGTACTGTTTCCCAACTTCTCCTGCTGCCTTCATTATTTCGACATTTCCTTCGTCCATACCAAGTGTCTTTCCTCCTTTCAGCTTGTCCAGTGCCATTTCCATTTCCTTCGACACGCTAGGGTAACACACAGGAAACCAGTGTATAATTTGTTTTGATGAAAGCACGAAAAACCACATGATAGTGAACTGCGAAAAAATCGTAAGCCGTAAGGCAACTGTTTGAATAAAGTAACCTAAAACCAATTTGTGGCTGCTGTACACCATCAACAAAAGCAGTATTATCGAATACTGAGAATTGTAAGGAACGAATAATAGGTAACTGGATGCTAGTCAAATACTGTTTCCAGTACTCATAAAGATTTGGTTAACACCAAATAAGGTAGAAAGGTACTAATAAGGCGACTTTGGAAGAGCAATATCAATGACTTTAACTCCTGATCAATCACAGGCCATCTCCAATGATGAAATTTGAGATGACGTTAATAACTGTATATAAAAAGAATATCGACAAGCATATAGAATGTAGTACTATTGAAGAACTATATACACTGGTACTTGTATAAAACCAGTTAAAAATTCTTAGTGCATGAAAATACTACGATGAAGGAGATGTGAATACTGAATTGGAAATTATCAATGTTAATAAAGGCTTAAGAGAAACAATATGGATGCTGTGAAAAAAATCTGTGATATATTACCAGAAAACTGAATGTTGGTTAAAAAATAAAGTTAACGGTGAATATGATAAAGAGAATACTAATTAAATGAGGTAAGGCAGTTACAAAACTGTTAAAAGTTTACTAATATTGATTAAACAAATAGGAGGATGATTTCAACAAAGATGATTGCAATGATTAAAGTCAAAGGTAAAAACTGAAATGAACCACTACATGCAACATGAAGAGCAGACAGATGTAGGAAATGAAGTAAAGGTTTGTGTAAAGAACAAGTCACCCACTAAAATGAGTTTCACAGAAAATTTTTAAATTAAAATTAAACATGAGAAATTCGTAGTAAAAAAAATTTGAAAGGCTCATGCTAATATGAAATGGCTGTAATTGACTAATACCGCCATAGTTGTAATTATGTGTAGAACAATGCGAGCTATGAATCCTGTAATGTAATTTTTCAGAGCCTGATAAACTTACAAAATAAAAGATAAAAATTATCCACGATGTATTCCCTTGAAGCAAAGAGCATATCGAAGAGAAAGTAGCCGTCATACATGCTCAGCATCACATACATCTGAAATGTGAGACGGTAGTGGTTTTAAGATGTAAAAGAAAATGAAAAACAGCCAAAGGTGTAGGAAACGGTGATCAGAATAACTGTAAGACAGTAATCCCTTTAGTTAGTTAGTTGGTTGGTTGGTTGTTTTGGCGAAGGAGACCAGACAGCGAGGTCATCGGTCTCATCGGATTAGGGAAGGACGGGGAAGGAAGTCGACCGTGCCCTTTGAAAGGAACCATCCCGGCATTTGCCTGGAGCGTTTTAGGGAAATCACGGAAAACCTAAATCAGGATAGCCGGACGCGGGATTGAACCGTCGTCCTCCCGAATGCGAGTCCAGTGTCTAACCACTGCGCCACCTCACTCGGTAATCCCTTTAGTTCAGCTACCGAAGAAAGCAATACCAACACATCGGAAGTCTATTGACTTTATGTTAATAATAATAATAACCGGTTCGAAGACGGGACGGTAATATTTAAGTCCAACGCTGTCGTAATGTTGACATAAAAAGGCATACAATTCTGTTGAAAGAATATATCTCTATCAAATATTGAAAGAGTTTGGTGTCGATGATGAAACAAGAAACAGGATTAGTTGAACACTAATAAAAACACTATCTAGAATGAAGCTGAGGGTGTTCGAAAGGAAGACTGCGTAAAGCGATCCGAAAATGAGAAGATGAGGTAAAAGAAAGGGAGAATAAATGAACACTTGCAAATGAATTATAAAACCAAGAAGCTTACAATTTTGTGTTTTGATTTGCTGAGGATATTGAGAAATTTTCTTGAGACATATCAGTGGGAAAAAGAAAGATTAGTATTTTGAAAGGAAATGCAAAAGAAAAGTATCTTACAAAAAGACAGAATTTATGACAAACATAAAGACGTGGTCAAAATTCTTGAACACTGATTGTGGAAAAGTTAAAGAAGTCTGATGAGTTAAAAAACTTGATGGAATGGATAAGGCGGAGAGACGAATAATCTCAGGACAAATAAGATGCCCACCGTTTATCATCTGTCTAAAGATGTGTGTAGCAAGAGATCTATTTACTGTCGGGCAAAGGTACAACATTACAGTGATTAAACCAGAACGAATATTCCAGTTGCATGACTGGATCTGACAAATATGGAATACATAAAAACCATTGGAAATAGAGAAAAGAAAATTCTGATAAAATATTACCATCATTAAAACTGGAAGGTGAATACAGGAAGAGAAGTAAGGAAAATCTGTGTAACGAAACTGGGCAGCTGAATGCAGCTATGAGAAAACGCACAATAACAGCTCACGGACATCTGTTCAGGATGAAAAAATTGGTCATGCCAGAAAATTTTCGAACATGTCGCTCAGAAAAATCTTGAGACAAAGGAATTAAAAGGCATTAGCTCCCTGTGGACACCGATTTATATTAACGGGACAAGTTGCAAATTTGTGCTGAACCGGAATTGGAATCAAGGTCTCTTACTTAATAGGCACATGCGCTGACCACTACTACACCACATGTATACAGAAAAATTTTCCCACTGAAACTGGTTTAGACAGTGGTGCGTTTCGCAGAAAATATGCTGTAGCTGTCCTGTTTCAGAAGAAACCTCTCAGCCTCTAAGATATGGGCAGCCACAAAGGGTTTGATTATTGGTAGTTGCGAGCTCCAAGTTAGGCGCGTCATGGGACATTGGGACATGGCTGTCAAGGAGGGGAAGAAACCCAGTGTGCATTCCGTGTGCTTGCCGGGTGGAGTCATTCCCTACGTGGAACGGGTCCTTCAGGGTGGCATGAAAAACGGAGGGTACAGCCAGCTTCAAGTAGTGGCTCACGCCGGCACCAATATTGCGTGCCGCTTTGGATCGGGAGAGATTCTCTCTGGTTTCGAACGGCTATCAAAAATGTTAAATGCTGCCAGTTTTTCTTGCGAGATGAAAGAAGAGCTCACAATCTGCAGGAAAGTCGGCAGGACCGATTGCAGACCTCTGGTACAGAGCCCAGTAGTGGGTCTGAATTAGAGGCTCAGACGCTTCTGCGACCGTGTAGGGTGCACATTCCTCAATCTGCGGAACAGGATAGTGGGTTATCGTGTTCCGCTAAATAGGTCAGGAGTCTATTACACGCAGGTAGTTGCTACGCGGGTAGCGGGTGCTGTGTGGCGAGGACTGGGTGATTTTTCACGTTAGTGTGTCTCGGGGAAACACAAAACGTGCTACAGTCTCAAAGTGTGAGGGTAGAACACGAAGAACGTAGCACTACGAACCACCAGTACAACAGGTGTAAATTTTCGTAGCAGTTTTGGGAAAGTACTATAGCTCCAAACGCTAATAGAAACCACTGATTCTCAAATCATTATAGGCACTGAAAGGTGGCTAAACCAGAGATAAGTTCAGCCAAAGTTTTTGCGTAAGACCTAACGATGTTCAGAAACAATAATCTAAATACAGTTGGTGGTGGCGTGTTTGTTGCTGTTAAAAGTAGTTTATCTTGCAGCGAAATTGAAGTTGATAGCTCGTGTCAGTTAATACGGGCAGAGGTCATTCTTGACAGCTGGAATAAAATAATAATTGGATGCTTTTTACCGACCTCCCAACATAGATGATCGTTGGAAGAATACTTGAGTGTAATTTCAAACACATACCCGACTAATACAATTATAATTGGCGGTGATTTTAATTCACCCTCCATATGTTGGCGAAAATACATGTTTAAATCCGGAGGTACGCATAAAACATCATTCAAAATTGTGCTAAGAGCAATCTCTAAAAATTATTTCCAGCAATTAGTTCATGAGCCCACTCGAATAGTAATCGGTTGTGAAAACACACTTGACCTCTTAGCAACAAGTAATCCTGAGCTAATAACGACCATCAAAACGCATAAAGGGATTAGCGAACACAACGTTGTCGTAGCAAGATTGAGTACCCTGCTCCCAAATCCTCCAAAAATAAATGAAAAATATATCTATTTAAAAAAGCAGATAAAAATTCACTTGACGCCCATCCTGAGAGACATTCTCCACTCATTCCAAATAAACAATATAAGTGCAGACCAGATGTGACTTCAATTCAGAGTAGTAATATTAACAACAATTGAGATTTATGCGAAATATATTAAGAAACAACGGAGCTGATCCCCCACGGTACACAAAACATGTGAGAGCACTATTGCAGAAACAACGAAACAGGCATAGCAAATTTAAGCGAACGCAAAATCCCCGAGATTGGCGATCTTTTATAGAAGCTCGAAATTTAGCTCGGACTTCCATGCGAGTAACTTATAATACCTTCCATACTTTATCTCGAAATCTGTGTTCTTTCCTATTTCTGTTGTTCGTAATTATAATTCCTGGATGTTTAGTTAAATTTACTCCCTTCAGATTTGATTGATTTAACGAGTAATCGAAGTTAAACGGATTTCTTTTGCACTGATGTGGATAACCTCACGCTTTTCATTATTTAGATGAATTGCCAGTTTAGGCACCATGCAGATATCTTTTCTAAATTCTTCTTAAATTGGTTTCAATTTTCCGATGACATTGCTAGACAATAAACGACAGCTTCATCTGCAAACAACGTAAGACAGCAGCTCAGATTGTCTCCTAATTAGTTTATATAGATAAGGAGCAGCAGAAGGCCTAAAACACTTCCTTGGGAAACGTCAGAAGTCCCTTCTCCTTTACTCGATGACTTTCCGTCAGTTACTATGATGTGGGACGTCTCTGACAGGAAACCACGAATCCAGTTCATAACTGAGACCGTATTCCATAAGCACGCAACCTGATTACAAGCTGTGTGTGAGGTACGGTGTCAAAAGTATGCTGGAAATCTAGGAGCACGGAATCTATTTGAAATCCCTTGTTGATAACACCAAATACTTCGTGTTTTTAAAGAGTTATTTATGTTGCAGGGAAGCGATGTTTTCTAACTCAGTGTTGACTGTGTGTCAATAGATCGTTCTTTTAGGGACAGTTCATGATGTTCGATTACAGTGTATGCTCCAAAATCCTGCTGCATATCGACGTCAACGATATGGGCCTGTAATTCATTGAATTACTCATATTGCCTTTCTTGAATATTGACGAGACCTGTTCATCTACCTAGTCTTTTGGTACGAATCTTTCATCTAGCGATGCGGTTGTGTATGACTGCTAAGTACGTAACTATTTTGTCATCATACTCTCAAGGGAGCAAATTAGCATACACAACGGACCGGAAGACTTGCTTTTATTAAGTTATTTAATTTGCTTCTAAGTTACTCATATTGGCAGCTGTTCTTGATTCGAATTCTGGAATACTTGCTTCATCATCTCTGGTGAAAGAATTTCGAAAGGCTGTTTTTAAAATCTCTGCTTTTGCAGCACTGTCATCGATGGTATCTCCATTGCTATCCCGCAGGGAAGGCTGATTGTGTCTTGCCGTTGGCGTACTTTACATACGGTCATAATTACCGTCTTTCTCCTCCGAATGCGAAAATATTTTGTTGACGTCGACCTACGTAGGAAGAAACGATCGTCATAGGAAAATGAGGGAAATCAGAGCTCGCACGGAAAGATATAGGTGTCCGTTTTTCCCTCTATGTTAGAGAGTGGTATAATAGAGAATTATTGCGAAGATGGTTCCATAGAACCTCTGCCAAGCACGTAAGTGTAATTCGCAGAGTATCTATGAAGATGGAGATGGAGATGCAGGTGTTTCAGAGTTTCCGCTCTAACAGAAGCCAAGTCAGAGTTCCGTGGTCGGAAGATCGGAGACGACTACATGGAATTACGATACAGAAACCAAAAATTAAACCAAAAACTGTTATTCACATTGTCCGTCGTAGGTAAAAATTGAAAATATAACCAAGTTTTATTTGCAAAAGTAGAAATACTGGAATTTATACAGAATACGTTATTTAGAAAGTAAATCTACAAACAAAACAGGATATGAAGAAAGTAACTGAAATAAAGAATTTGCACTTACGTGCTCAAATCAAAAATCAAGACAGAATTTATGACAAACATAAAAACGTGGTCAAAATTCTTAAACACTGATTGCGGAAAAGTTAAAGAAGTCTGATGACTTAAAAAACTTGATGGAATAGATAAGGCGGAGAGACGAATAATCTCAGGTCAAATAATATGCCAAACGTTTATCATCTGTCAAGATGTGTGTAGCAAGAGATCTATTTACTGTTGGGCAAAGATGCAACATTACAGTGATTAAACCAGAACGAATATTCTAGTTGAATGACTGGATCTGACAAATATGGAATACATAAAAACCATTGGAAAGAGTTCTAGTCAACTGAGACTAGCCACTTTTTTATGCAGTGTGAAACACAGCCGATTGGTACGTGATGTAATGTAATTTGAATTTATTGGCTACAAAAATGTATGAAGATGAGAAAAAACATCTAATTCCGATTTTAATAAACCATACTTCAACTCCGCAATAGCCGGTCCCAAACCCGGTTGAAGAAGAAGAAGGAGGGGGAGGAGTAACACTTTGTAAAAAACCTTGGCTCACCTGGCCCGTTTGGTAGTACCTCGTGAGGGCCCCTTGCCAGGGATACGGTGAAGACTTCAACGGCAGTGAAGACGGAGATGAAGATCATCGATACGGCGGAAGTGGTGGAAGAGGCAACGTTGCTTTTTGGGATATGATAAAAGCTATTGTCCAAGGTTATTTGGACAAAGGTTACGACGGTTTCACAGGTTAGTAGTGGTCCCCTACAGCGTCTGTTTCACATGTTAGTGGCCGCTGATCTATAAAACTCAGAAGTGGAGCTCTGAGCTTAACTAGACTGAAATCTCAATTTCAGTTACAAACTCGGTCCAAATAAATCTACATGGATACAGCACCTTCAAAGACAAATTACCCCAGTGGGTCAAATCCCACGGTTGAAAAAGTTTAAGATATTACTCGGGTCGGCTCTCCACGTTGACAATAAAATCAGCTAATAAGGTATACACTCTAATCAATGGACATTCACCAGCTAGCATCATTAACAAAAACAAAGTAGAAGAAGTAGAAGAATTATGGAACTAATTAGATAGTATTCTCCAAAAAATTCCAAATAACCATGTCAAAATCCTTATAGCGGATTTCAATGCACAAATTGATAAGGAAAAGAAATATCGATATTGGGTAGGTAAGTGGTCAGAACATACACAGACCAACCAGAATGGCATGAGACTCATCGAAATCTGCAAAAACCACGACCTATTTTTCAAATCGACGTTTTTCAAGGAAAGAGCCTCGAAAACCAAAACTTGGATCTCACCTAATCCATTACTCGGTGAATATCAGTTGGATCATGTAATGATCTCCCGCATAAATACAGTATAAATCATGAAAATTAAAGTTCTTAACGGACTAGACCTAGATTCCGACCTTTAACCAACAAAATTCTCCTTGGATGTCATTCCAGAAAAAAAGAAAATTCACTAGGAAATCTCCACACCGTAAATATGATGTACAAACGATAAATGGTAATGAACAGTTTACAAAAGAAACACAAAATTTAAAACCACAAAATTGGCAACAACTGCAAGCAGTGCTTTTAAAAGCAGCTGAAACTGTAGCACCGCAAACAAGAACACGTAAACACCCATGGTGGACAGATGAGTATGACCAACTAATAAATCTCAGACAACAGGAGTGGCAAAATTGGTTGAGCAACAAAAATCAAAAGACCCTGGAAGATCTCAAAGATACGATGATAACAGTCACAAAAGCAATGCGAACAGTCCGTAAACCACACGAAGAAAAAAATTGCAAGGAATAGGAGATGATTTCAAGAAAAACAATTCCCGAAATTTCTACCGAGTATTCAAACAAAAATTAGCAAAGTACTCTCCTCCATCACTCCAATCCAGAAATGAACATGGAGGGATTGCCCATACCAAACTGTGAAATTCTAGCAAAATACTTTCGTAAATTACAGAATTGTGTAAAGCCTGCAGAAAAATTTGAGTTCCGTCATACACAACGAAACCCAGACTCAAAGCCACCAAGTTTACAGAAGATAAAAGAGATAATTAAGTCAGTGAAAAATAACAAAGCATCAGGAGAAGACCAAATCACCGCAGGATTATGGAAAAATGCAGGAGAAAATCTTATTACAAAACTCAAAGAAATTGTATATAAAATCTGGAAAACTGAAAAAATCCCCAGAGATTGGAAGACAGCAATCATACATCCTCTGTATAAAAAAGGAAAAAAAATACTCCATCAATTATCGTGGAATCTCTTTATTGTCAATAACATACAAAATTCTGTCTAAAGCCCTACTGAACCGCACAGAACCTCAGTTGGATTCAAAACAAGGCGGATACCAAGGTGTATTCAGAATTGGTCGATCTTGTTTAGAACAAATCCTTAACTTGAAAAATTTGATGAAATATTTGCATAGTACTTCAAACAAACGTTATGTTATCACGTTTGTCGAATTTAAAAAAAAAACATATGACAGTATAAACCGAGAATCCCTTTTTGAAGTGTTAGCAGAATTTGGACTAGATAAACAGACAACAAACATCATAAAAGAAACACTCACGGAGATCAAAACCAAAGTAAAATTTGTGGGAGAACTGAGCACAGAATTTGAAATAGACACAGCGTTTGCTGACGACGTGGCACTGATCGCTCAAGACATTACCGATGCACAGAAACAGATAGAATTATTACAAGAGCAAGCAGCAAAAACAGGATTAGAAATTTCATTTGAAAAAAACAAAATTTATGACTGACATCAAAGATGCACCTTCTGATCTGAAAATTGGTAATAACTACATCTCTCGAGTAAAAGAATTGAAATATTTAGGTGAATGGATTGCAGAAAATTGTAATGAAAAGAAATCTGTGAGATCAAGAGTCCAGAAAATGGAGACGGCGTTTCAGTTATCAAAAAACATTTACAACAAAAAGTCTCTCGTGGAACTGCAAAACACGACACTACACAACAGTAATTAGACCCGAAGCTCTCTACGTATCTCAGATACTAAATCTTCAACACAGAACACTAAAAGGGGAATTAGAAGAGAAAGGACGTAAAATAATGAAGAAATCCTAGGACCAAGAATTAAAGATGGTGTGCATTATCCAAAACCCAATGCAGAAATATATAACACTAATTCCAAAATAACAGACACAATGGGCATGAGAAGAATCCAATTCATGGGGAGTTTAGAAAGAATGGACTCGAACACGTTAATGCCCAAAATCCATACATTTTTAATGAACAATACTACAAGACAGAACTGGTACAAACAGACGGAAAAAGACATGAGAGAATTAGGGTTTCCAAATCTACATGACAGAAATGAAATCAGAAAAATCACGAACAAGGGGTTTGAGGGAGGAGAGAGAAAAACTAACCGACATACGTGGTCTGCGCAACGAAAACTAGCCCATTCGTTCCGTATGAAGAAATACTGGGCGAAAAGAAAGGCCAACAAATGTTGATTACGCGTGGTCCTAAGTGATCCATCCGCGAAGAAGAAGAAGAAACCGTACTTCGCCATTTTAAATGACAGTGGCCAGACATTCATAATTCTCCATGCTTTGCAGAGGAAACAAAGAACTGAAATTATTTGAGTGTTTGATGACCAGTTTCCTGAAAAAGTCATCACCACATAGGATTACATATGATGACATTAGAGAGTAGTAAGATAGAAAATTATGAAGGTTTTATAAGGGAAATAATCGAAAAAGAAACAGCCATTTCAATGCAATCAACAAATATGAATCTATACGCTAAAAATAATTGATACGTGATGTAATGTAGAAGATAATTTGTAACATTAATCTTTATAGGGTTGTCTGCGGACCCTGCGAAGTTTCTGCAGACAACGCCGCCGCAGTAGCACCGCCATGACAATACTTTGAGCCACTTGCGTTGCACACAGACAACTACTAAAAATCTCTTCGTTATACAGACTGAAGTAAAGTTTATAGGCGAGCACTCTGTTTTCCATAAAATCAGGAGAAATGTCGTAATTTGCTTCACTGAGATCACAGCACCAGATGAACTTTTTATCCCTAACTTCCGAGCTCTGCGCAGAATTTCGTCGCACAAATCCTTTATCGAGGTTTAAAAACCTTCCTACCGAACTAGTCGAAACTTGTAGGTCAAAGAAAAGGAAAAAAACGCTAAAAAGTTTCTGGGCCAGAAAAATAATAAAACTAGCTGCCTAAACTGCGTTGATATCTCGTATAGTGACTATCGGTATCTACTATCGCAGAATTAGTCGTTTATGAAAACATTAAGGTTATTGCCAGCACGAAGTGATGGAGGGAATTCACATGGTTCAATGAAGTAATCTCTAAATTGTCCCCTTTCTTGGTAGGCGTATCTCCCTTTGTTCGCTCTTCAAACTTCTCTTCAGGTGGGTACATCTGACTGACAAATTTCTGTATGAATGTATCCAACTAGTCTAATTATACGAGTGTGTCCTCCGTGGAATAAAGTTCAAAAACATAGAGAGAAAGCTGTATAATCAAGTAAATCACTTGGTACGACAAGGAAGCTAGTATTTACAAATGCCTGTATCAAGATAGAATCAGTTACGTTGAGGTACAGATTAACAGACACTCTGTCACTGGTTGGAAGCAAATGTTCATGTAAAGGAAGCCGCTCACAGAAAGGCAGATGCGCTGAGTTGTCAATAGGCACATACAAAAGATATTAAAAAAACTTTGCTACAATTCGGAGTTATCCTTTGACGAGCTAGACATCCAAAAGTATTTACGTTCTACAAGATTTACATTCCCACAATAAATATGTTTTTTTAACTTGAAACAACTGAATATCTTGCAAACGACGCATCGTACGAAAACAATGTTGTAGGAGAAACTTTGGCCACCTTCTAATCACCCATCCTAGCTGGGCAAGGCCAGCTCTATGTTTTCAGATGGGACCCCTCCATATTTTTATTGCATATTTCCTAAAAAATACGTACAGATTACTCAAATCATTGTTTCCCAATCGTCTTATATGGCACTGTAATCGACAAATATAAAGTGGGACTGTTTCTGCAATTAAGAACTTACGCATTTGATTCTACACTTTATGTGCGAAATAGACGTAATCCTTTGTGTTCTAGTGAATGATATTTATGTTCGAAATTTCCTTTATCGTCGTAAATTTGTTCTGTACAGTACACTATGGTTAGCCGATTCAGTGTCTGGTCAGAAACTATGTGTAACGTGATCCAGGAAGAACGACGCGGTTGTAATAGTTTTCTATTCCCGTCGGGATACTTGATATCGGTCCCCCTGCCTACTCACCACTGGAATGATTGCTTTCAGTGAGAGTCCTTGCCTCTCATCGTAACTGTAATTCACAATAACTGGTAAAATTGGCGACCTTCCATTTGATACGTTTATTAGTTCGTGCGTGAATGCAAGTACACATCATAAAAGCTTCGTGAATTAAACTTACGGTATAAGGCAAAGGTACTCATCGAAATCAAAACACTCCAATGGTGAGAAAAAATGGGACTTACTGATATCAAGCATACCAATGGGAACAGAAAGCTACTACATCAACGTCGTTGTATCTGGATCACGCTACACGTAGTTTCCAACCAGGCACTGAAAAGGCTAAACATTTTGTGTTGTAAAATCAAATTCTCAACGTCAAAGTAAATTTATAACATATATATCAAGCATTAAAACACAAAGGTTTACATTTATATCGTAAATGAAATGTAAAATAAAATGGGTTCGTTATTTTAGCAGAAGCAGTCACATTCTATATATTTCTATTACAGAGTCATCTATCATAAATGAAAAAAATAATTTGAGTAAATGGTACGTATTTGTTGGAGTAGAATCCGAATTTTCAATAAAACGGGGGAGGCGGATGTGGTTCCCAGTTGACAATGCAAACTTGACCACACCTACGCAGGGGAGGTGATTAAGAGGTGACTAGTCTTAGAAAAGACACGCGTTCTTTTTAATAATATTATCTTTCCACCTAGAACATTTTTTTGTCGATGTTCAATTTTCAAGATATATTTAGCTGTTCCAAGTTCGCTCCGGTCGCAGGTTCGAATCCTGCCTCGGGCATGGATGTGACCTCAGAAGTTAAGTCCCATAGTGCTCAGAGCAATTTGTCCCAAATTAAAACAAACACACTGTATGTATAGATTGGTCAAAGATAACCTGAAAAGGTTCTAAGAATGTTGCAGAGTAGGTTGTGCTAAGGAATAATTGTTAAGAAAAAAGTTTGAAATGTTGCACCATTTTGGAGTTAATTAACATTGAAGTTAGCCTATCAGGCCCTCACGGGCAAATTCAAGCGGCCTACCAGAGACGGTGTGACCCAATGTGTATTTCGTTCGGCTTTCTAAAACGGAACAAGAGGATGGTAAAAAAAAAATGGGACGTGCGACAGTAGTAAGAATCGAATCCGAGCTGAAACTTGGAGCAGTCTCGTGTGCTATCATTTACACTACGACAATAACTGACAATAATTTTAACTGGCATACCGTTTGAATTAGCACGCGCAACCTCCTGATTGGCTACATTCAACGCCAATTTACTCGAAAACGGATCAACGTATCAGATTTTATTCTTAACAGTTATTTCCCAGTGGAGCCTACCCTAAAACACTCTTACAAACTTTTCTGACTGTTTCTGACCACCCTTTATATCTAGTAATTGACATCGCTGGAGAATAGGAACAACACATTGATGCAACCTGAAAATATTGGTTTATAAGTGTTTTAACAAAAGCATACAGCAGCTTAAATCACAGAATGTGCAACAAAGAACAATTTGGTGCAAAAATAATAAGACACCTTTTCAACACGGGAACTCGGCATCTTGAGGAAAAATGTAGAGATAAAGGTACATTGTACGGCAGTCGGTGCGTGGTAGCATTTACTCAATTGGTGTGTGGAATCAAACGAAAATAATTTCTGCGATTGTGCCCCAATAACACTTTTGACTCAGTCTATGAACCATACTGTGCGTTTGCCTTGTATGATTTTGCAAGAAGGTCATCATATTTTTCCTGTCTGTTGCCATTTCTTTTCGGACAATGTGTAGTTGTTAGTACATTACAATAAATCCTCCGATTTATTTTTAAATTCACCTTTAAGAGATTTTAGTGACGAATTTAAACTCATTATTAGTGCTCAAGAGGAATGTGTTAGAGAATTATGTATTCGGCCTCTTTAGCGAATGTTCTGTAGTTTATAAGAATTCTACAGTAACGTTTATCCTGTAAGTTTAGTATTATTTTTATATAATAGATGAAACAAGACTATTCAGATCAGAAATGAACTATTCCTCGACGTATATTGTGTCTGATCTCGTAAACGTCTTAGCACAAACACAAGACTGTTTTAATCTGGTCGCTTGCTACCATTGGTTTTATCGAGCTAGAAGAAATATGTTGCAGCTTTAAGACATAGTTCGAAGTCCTACGCTAACATGGTGCAACTAGTTCCTTAGTGATTCGGAAAATATATGAATAACGATCTATCACCGAAAGTAAGTTGTAAGCTCCACTTATAATATTGTTATCTGTAGATAGATATAAACAGGTTATAACTGCAAGGAATTCCAGAAAGGCTGAAAAAAGTTGCATGCCATCAGCCCAACGTAGAAGCTCGTTAGTGTCAGATAGTACCTTTAAGAAATTATCATTTAATAGCCGAAATAATATTTCTTATAATCATGAGGTGTTGTTCAGATCTAAAGAGGATACTAGGGTGCCATTAGTCATGAAATATGTACTTATCACACCATTAATATTTGGAAAATGAATTTAAGTTCATGGAGAAGAAATTAAAATTTTTAGATTGACTCAAGAAACAGTAATTATGTCAGAGACCTTAAAAGACGTGGAAGAAGCCGATAAATGGAAAGAACAGTATCTTGAAAAGAGGTTATAAGATGAATTTCAACAGAAGTAAGCATTCAAATTAAATCAGACAATTCTGAGAGGTAACAGATACGGTAGGAGCGTTTTGTTATTTAGGTGGCGAAGTAACTGACGATGACCGAAGCACAGAGGATATAAAATTTAAACTAGCGGTGGCAGAAAGCATTACAGAAAGAGCGAAATTTGCAAACATCACATATAAATTAGAATATTATGAATGTGACATAAAGTTACGCAGGAGTCAGTCGACCGTTATTATAACAACCAGTAGTTCTCCATTCAGGACAGACCGAGCGAGGTGGCGCAGTGGTTAGCACACTGGACTCGCATTCGGGAGGACGACGGTTCAAGCCCGTCTGCGGCCATCCTGATTTAGGTTTCCCGTGATTTCCCTAAATACTTTCAGGCAAATGCCGGGATGGTTCCTTTGAAAGGGCACGGCCGATTTCCTTCCCTAACCTGAGCTTGCGCTCCGTCTCTAATGACCTCGTTGTCGACGGGACGTTAAACACAAATCTCCTCCTCCTCCATTCAGGATGACTGGTCGTAACGGTAAACGCCAGCCACCAGCAAGGGCTCACTTTGGTTCTCATGTGACATGTTTCGCCGGCCGCGGTGGTCTAGCGGTTCTAGGCGCTCAGTCCGGAACCGCGCGACTGCTACGGTCGCAGGTTCGAATCCTGCCTCGGGCATGGATGTGTGTGATGTCCTTAGGTTGGTTAGGTTTAACTAGTTCTAAGTTCTAGGGTACTGATGACCACAGATGTTAAGTCCCATAGTGCTCAGAGCCAGTTGAACCATTTGACATGTTTCAAAATTTATCCACAATCAGATACCTGAAAAAAATTTATAAGATACTGTGACGGGTAGCTAGGGGACCCCAGTTTGAAATTACCTAGCACGAAATGTGCTATACCTACATTTATATTGTACTTCACAAGCCACCTAATTATGTGTGTCGGCGAATATTTCGGTACCACTATCTGATCCCTCCAACCCTGTTACACTCGCGAATAGTACGTGGGAAGACTGATAGTCGGTAAACCTCTATACTGGTTCTAATATCTCGAATTTTCTCCTTGTGGTCAATACGACTCCTGAAAAGTGCTGTCATAAAAAATTTAATAATAAATATCTCCGTAATGCACAACGCCTCTCTTGTAACGTCTGCCAGGGGAGCTTGTTTATCATTTCCGAAACACTCTCTCGGCATCTAAACGATCCCGAGACGAAACGTGCCGCTCTTCGTTGGATCTTCTCTGTCTCCTCTATCAGTCCTATCTGATAGGGATCTCAGATAGATGAAGAAGAAGCGAGTGCGACACGTAGATATGGCGTTTCAAGTTTTATATGAAAACAAACATTCGCAGACTACAGACAGTTTTGTAGCGTGTGGACCAAGATGATGTATTTGCAGCCAAGTGAAGTCGCAAAACGTATAGTGGTACCAAGGCGCATCAACTAATTTACATTAATTACACCGTGTGTCTAATGGCTGTGAACCAACTTATTATAATAGAAATATTTTCTTTATACAAATGATAATGACAACTTCAAGTTTATAAAAGCTTCTAATGTATTTGTTTAAATGCGAGAGTATTACGTGGCATCACAAATCGTCAAAAGCTACAATCACAACTGCGGCAGGGCAGGAACCACAAAATTACAATATCAAATAGCAGTACAAACCTACGCAATAAATTTAAATACAGGCATTAAGACAGAGGTAGGGGAATGTAATACTTTCGTTAAAATTAGTATAGTCCGGTACTAGAGAGTACACAATATGCTCTACTGCGCGTACTTCAATCAGAAGAACCATTTTCAGCTAATGAGCACTACCAGTTTTTTATGAGACACAGGAATCTTTTGAGTATAAGCAAAATCTGTCGTGGGGAATTACACGTCATCTCTATACAAAACTAAGAAATATTACTTTGTTAAATGTACCGTCAAATATTAAAATCGTAGCGTCTTGTGACGCTTTACGAAGTTATAAACTACAAGTATAAAATACATAGTGTAAACGTACATCCCAAACCATAAAACGCAGACAGTATAAATTAGAGGGGGTAACGGACTGGGTGGAGGGAAGGTACGCTATACCAAAATTTAACTGAAACAGGACCGTTTATCAGAACCAGACATTGGTACCATACAGCCTCGCTCATACGTAATCCTGGAAAATATCGAAAAACCATTTTCGGTGAGAGCGGATGTGTTTATTCAAGATTCCACGTTGATTGGCATTAATTTACTTGTAATTCACAATTTCTTCAAAAATGTCTAAGTGTTGTGGCTCTATGTGTAAGATAGTTATAGATTTTTCAGTCATATCTAAACAAAGCTTCTTATCACTGAAATGACAACCCATAGCAGTCTTGTTTTTATTACAGTGTTCCCTGAATGTAGTTAAAAAGTCACGCCCTCTCTGCCCGATGTATACACTGCCACAGAAAGCAACAGGTCATTTTATGTACTCCCGACTTCGTAAACATATTCTGCTTATTGTCAACACATGTATGCAAAAGTGTCTTAAAATTCTTGGATGTCTGGAAGCCCATTTGTATATTGGAGTTTTTGAAATGTGCTGACAGTAGTTAACACAAATGTCCGTTGTAGGGTATAGATAAAAATTTAGATGGATTCTCAGTAAAATCTGTCGAAGGATTTTTTCCAGCTAATCAAAATCTATTTACAAGTGTTCCGTATCTCACGTTCAGTGTAACCAACTTTCACGTCTATTTCTGTTATTATATCAGTTTCTGTTTTGACAAGTGCAAGACTTAAGCCAAGTTCAGGAAACTTGTTCGATACTGATGGGAAAAAAGTAAGCTTACGCGCGTATGGGTGGCAGGAGGCCACATTAATAATTACATCAGTGCTGGATGGTTTTCTGAAAATATCTAAAAAAAATCTGCAGGTTGTCTAGTGACAGTGAGTTCGAACTAGTGAAGACTTATATTTGAAAGCAACAGATTGCGGAAGCCTGCCAAGTCGATCATGTCTTATTCTGTTTCTCTAACTGCAATAAAAATAGCGACTAAATATCTACAATACAAAACTATATTATCAGATACTGCCTGTTATTTGTAGAGAACTTTCTTTCTATATAATTAATGAACATGTCAGACAAAAAGCAGGAAAGACAGCAACAGATTGGCGGACGTCCTTTTGAACCTAAGCCTTACCGTTAAAAGTAAAACAGTAAAAGGGTAGCGTTACACGCAAAAAACTTACCAATACGTCCAGTGGTGGATGGATGTGGAAGTCCAAATTACAGTATTAAAATTTTTGCTATGGTAATCTAAAAGCAGCACTCACTTTTCAGGAAACCTGGCCTATCAGAAATAGTTGCGAGGTGGCGATGTTGTTAAAAGAAACTAATATTCCACATGAAATAGCAATAGCGTCTCTGGATATAACCAGTTTGCATGCAAATGTTCCATATTAAGAGACTTTGGATAGCCTAAGATTTAATCTTCTCAAGAATATGAAACTTACTGTAGGAGAAATTACTCAACTGTTAAATTTTTTGCTTATAATGCTAGCCATTAACTGTTTTACTTTTAACGGCGAGACTTATTTTCAAAAGCACGGCCGGTAATGGGTTGCTGTCTTTGCGGATTTTTGGCTGACATTTTCATTACTAATACAGAAAGAAAATTCTTTACAAATACGAGTAATAGGGCAGTAAAAGATAATATAATTTTGTATCGTAGATATGTAGACGATATTCGTATTGCACTCTGAGGAGTAGAACAAGCCATGGCCGACGATGCAGGCTCCTGCAATCTGTTGCTTTCAAAATTATGCTTCATTTTAGAGTCGGAATCAAACAGAGGTCTTCAGTACATTGACTTCAATATCACTAGAGAATCTACATGTTTTTGTTTAGATATTTTCAGAAAAGCATCCACCACTGATGTAATTATTCGAGCGGTTCTAGGCGCTTCAGTCCGGAACCACGCTGCTGCTACGGTCGCAGGTTCGAATCCTGCCTCGGGCATGGATGTGTGTGATGTCCTTAGGTTAGCTAGGTTTAAGTAGGTCTAAGTCTAGGGGACTGATGACCTCAGATGTTAAATTCCATAGTGCTCAGACCCATTTGAACCATTTTTTTGTAATTATTACTGTGGACCTTCGCCAACCACGCGTAGGTAAAACGTGCTTTTTTCTTGTCAATGTCCTACAGGTTAGCTAAACATGAGTTAAGCCTAGCATGTGTTAAAAAAGAAACTGGTATAAATAAAGAAATAGGTCTGAAAAACCTTTACACTATACTTTATATACGGAACAGAATAACATGCTTTGCCTGATCCTCCTGAGAACCCACATAAATTTGTATCTATATCCTATAATTGGTATTTGTGTGAACTACATACAATATATTAACAAAGAAAAGAAAACAATATGCAAGTCGGTTTCCAGTAGCGCGCAAGAATAGTGAGACACTGTTACATCAATCTGTTGACAATAAGCAGATTAAATTTACAAAATGTTTAGTATATAAAATGACTTGTGGATCCTGCGAGAGTGCTTACACTGGGCAGACAGAACGTTGCTTTTTAACCAGATTTGGGGAACCTTATAATGAAAACATACTGCAGTGCGTTGTCATCTCGGTGACACGAAGCTTCGTTTAGATACGGCTGAAATCTCTCTAACGTTTCTACACGTGGAACCAAAAGACATACATTTTGGAAGAAATGAGATTTATAAGCTTTTTAATGCTAATCAACACGGAATCTTGAATGAACAGATCCGCTCTCACCGAAAATGGTTTTTCGATATTTTCCAGGATTACTTGTGTGCGTAACTGTGTGGTACCAATGCCTGATTCTGATAAACGTCCCCGTTTCAGTGTCACTTTCGTATAGTGTACTTTCCCTCCATTCACTTTCCTCCCCACCCCCACCCCCACCCTTCTCTCTCTTTAATACTAGCTGTGTTTCATGGTTTGGGATGTACGGTCTGTAAGATTTCACTATGTATTTTATACTTTTAATTTACAAATTCTGTAAAGCGTTACGAGACGCTACGATTTTCACGTTTCACTGTACATGGAACCAAGTAATATTTATTAGTTTTATATGGACATAACGAGTGATCCCCCATGACTGATTTTTGTTGTACTAAAATACTTCTTCGTTTCATAAAAAACTGGTTGTGCTCTTTAGCAGTAAATGTTTCTTCTAAATTCTGTAAGCGCATTTCGGATACTTCCTGGTACCGCGTTTGAGTTTGACAGACGGACAGTCCTAATTGTAACAAATGTATTGCATTCCTCTTTTTCTGTCTGTATTTAAATTTATCGCGTATGTTTGTACTGTGTTTTATATTTTACTTTTATGTCGCTTGTCCAATAGCACAATTGTTATTACTGCAATTTTTGACGTGTGGCGTCGCGTAATACTCCCGAATTCAAGCAAATATTTCGTGTGATCTTTTATCACTGTATTGTCGTCATTATCATTAGTGTTAGGAATATATTTCTTATATTATGAGTTGGTTCGCAGCCATCACACACGGTATAATAAATGTACATTAGCTGATGCTCCTTGGCGCAACTATGCATTTTGTAATGCCACCTGATGGCAAAAACGTCTTATTGGTCCGCCCTCTGGAGACATGTGTCTGCGAATGATCGTTTCATATACAGCCTGAAACGCTGTATCTACATCCAGCAATCACACCAGGATCGGTGTAGCACAGTTTGTGACAGGTGATTTCAGTCAAAGTGGAGTGCTATAGCTACTAATGACCGAGTGAGGTGGTTAGCACAGTGGACTCGCATTCCGGGTTACGTCAGTTCAAACCCGCGTCTGGCCATCCTGATTTAGGTTTTCGGTGATTCCCCTAAATAACTTCACGTAAATCCTAGGCTGTTTCCTCTGAACAAACACGGACGAATTTTCTCTCCCATCCTTTCCTAATCCGAGCTTGTGCTCTGTCTCTAATGATCTCGGTGTCGACGGGACGTTTAACACTAATCTATTCCCTCTTCTTCCTCAGCTATTCATGACCACTATTTTTTTAAATAGTTTTGTATAGGATCTTCTGCAGATATCTGACGATGGATAAATTCCGAAACATGTCATATTGAGAATAAAGTCACTCCTTGCCTGATTTTTCATTTTTACCATTGCCACGCAGTCAACCTGAATGCAGGACTACCGATTATTATAAATTTAAATATTAGGTCGTCTTATCTGAAGGCATTTGTCTCGAGTTTGGCTTTGTACGGAATGAAGAGTGAATAGCAATGGTGATACAAAAGACTGCTGAAGATTAGATGGACAGATCGGATAATTAATGGGGGCTACTGAATTCAGCTGAATAGAAAAGAAATTTACCAGGTGTAAAAGAATGAAACCGGAATTTGCCTATAGATGGTGCTAGCCGTCACTGTATGGCCCGAGAGACCGCCTCTGCAGCGCCATCTGTTTCCTGTAACGGCTGTGGACGATTGTCAACACACAGGAAACCAGGTTCAATATATCGATATCTGTTTCAAACCCGTAAACATGTAAAGTTTCGTGCCTACGAACAATGATTTGCGGACAGCAGTGGTTTTCTGTTATCATTTGAAGAAAACCGCTGCAAAATCGCATCGAATTCTTGCCGGAGCTTTCGGCGAACATGCCGTTTCGAAAACAGTGTTTCGACTGGCTCAAAAATTCAGAAGTGGTGATTTCGACGTGAGAAACGAAGAACGCGAGAAATCACCGAAAAAGTTCGAAGACAACGAATTGCAAGCCTTATTGGACGAAGGTGATATTAAAATTTAACAGGAACTCGTGGAATAATCGAATGCGACGCAGAAAGCCGTTCCTCTTCGGTTGAAAGCTATGTGAAAGGTGTAGAAAGTGGGGCCGGCCGGAATGGCCTAGCGGTTCTAGGCGCTATAGTCTGGAACCGCGCGACCGCCTCGGGCATGGTGTGTGTGACGTCCTTGGGTTAGTTAGGTTTAAGTAGGTCTAAGTTCTAGGGGATTGAAGACCTCAGAAGTTAAGTCCCATAGTGCTCAGTGCCTTTTGCAGAAAGTGGGAAAACAGGTTCCGCATGAACTGAATAAAGGCAGCAAGCAGATTGAAAGACCACTTGTGAAACGCCTCTAACCAGATACAAAAGGAAGCCGTTTCTCCATCGAATAGTGACAGTTGATGAAAAATGGATATATTTTAAGAATCCTAAGCGTCATACGGCTGAATCTAGTCAAACAATCGACATCCACTACAATACCAAATCGCTTTGGAAAGATGACAATGCTCTGTGTTAGGTGCGATCAGACGGGTGTGATTTGTTACGAGCTGCTAAAACTTGGTGAAACCGTTAACAATGATCGCTACCAACAGAAAATGATCGATTTAAATCGATGATTACATGAAAAGCGGCCAGAATACGGAAAAAGACAACAGTCATATTGCTCCATGATAACGCCGCATCACACATAGCAAAACAGGTCAGGTAAACGATCAAGGCGTTCAGTCGGGAAATACTAGGGCATGCGACTTATTCTCCAGACTTGGCTCCGTCCCATTATCATCTATTTATATCTCGCTCAACAACGGTTCAGTTCGTGTAAAAATGTACGACAACGGCTCGCTGAGTGGTTCGCATCAAAAGAAGTACTGTTTTTTGCGTGGTATTCAAAGCCTGCCGGAGAAGTGGGAGAAATTTATAAATAGCAATGGAGATTACTTTGAATAAAATTTGGTTTATCAGTTTCACACAACCGGGATATATTTATTGCAACAAAATTCCGGTTTCATACTTCTACATCTGGTGATCAGTTTATGTGACACATTTTGATGCATGAAAGAGTAACCAAGTTGGTAATGGAGGGAAGAGTGTGAGGGGAAAACCGTAGCGGGAGACCAAGACTCAACTTAGTAGGCAGCATCAACTGTATTTTGGTTGCAGTAGTTATATAGAGATGAATTATGCACACTTTAGACTAGCGGCGAAAATAGGTCTGAGTAGCACAATGTAATTAAGATTGGGGCAACGGGCTTGCCGCAGTGGATACACCGGTTCCCGTACGATCACCGAAGCTTAGCGCTGTCGGGCCTGGTCGGCACTTGGATGGGTGACCATCCAGGCCGTCATGCGCTGTTCTCATTTTTCGGGGTTACTCAGTCTCGTGATGCCAATTGAGGAGCTACTCGACCGAATAGTAGCGGCTTCGGTCAAGAATACCATCGTAACAGCTGGGAGAGCGGTGTGCTGACCCCACGCCCCTCCTATTCGCATCCTCAACTGAGGATGACACGGCGGTCGGATGGTCCCGATAGGCCACTCATAGTCTGGCGACGGAGTACAAAAAAATTAATATTAGCCATATTATAAGTATTGAAATCAGTTGCGGCTCTGTAAATTCTAATAACGTATCTTAGGTTCTGATTTCTCGTAAAGAGACAATAAAAAGAAGCCGGAACCGTAATTTGGGTGCTATACTTCCGTTAAGGTAGAATAATATCTTTACACTCTGACTGGCAAGTGCGTAACATTGTTGGAGACACCACGATCCTTTGTTGGTTGTCCTAATAGGAAAATATCTTGCGGTATAGAAACCGAATTCAAATGTCTGATTGCTTCATTTCACAATTCAATTAAGAGGCAGCCGACAGAGCGGCAGCAGCTTTCAGCGGCCATTCGTATAATGGCGCCGGTTCCGTGGACAGCGTTTTCTACATTAAAAGTTTCGTGCTTATTATGCTAGGCAGTCTTTTTAAGAAATTAATATTTGTTGCACCGCTCCGGCGTCGGTTATGGAGATCTCCGGAGGAGTGACAGGCGTCGCCGTTTAATGAGCGCCAGGGGAGGTGGCGCCAACGGCAGCGTCATTAGGGCCCGCTTCCAGCTGAGTAATCGGCAAACTAGCCACGTATTCGCAGAAACATCCATCCCACAGATTTCGGCCTCGACAGTGTCGCGTCAAACACTTCTAGGACATATCTTACAGTTTATTATCAGTTTCACTCTACCGTCGTTTCTCGTATACTACCACTGTGTATAAACGACGCAACCCACTCCAGGGTTTCGTACATGAAGATGAGCCATTAAGCTCCATAACATTCCCCCCACCGAAAGTGTGGACCTTTACTGATCATAATAATGGTAATCTGCGGTAGGGTCTTTTGTAAAATCCTCACAAGGGAACCTCCCCATCTCACCCTCCTCAGATTTAGTTATAAGTTGGCACAGTGGATAGGCGTTGAAAAACTGAATCCAGATCAATCGAGAAAAGAGGACGAAGTTGTGTGGATCTATGAAAAAATAAGCAAAATATACAAACTGAGTAGTCAATGCGCAATGTAGGCAACATCAAGGAGAATGTGAGTTCTAGAGCGCCGTGGTCCCGTGGTTAGCGTGAGCGGCTGCGCAGCGAGAGGTCCTTAGTTCAAGTCGTCCATCGACTGAAAAGTTTAAATTTTTATTTTCAGACAATTATTATCTGTCCGTCCGTCCGTCCGTCCGATGCGAGGTAGCTGCGCCGTAGTATTGGGACGCCACACCTAAACAAACATCGAAACACACGATGTCAGTCAGAGTATTCCTGCTAACGAGGCTCCTTGGCTGGCAGTTGACTGTTCGCTACTTTGGACGAGAGTGCATTAAATACGTGAGATGCATTCCGTGGGCAATATGAATCCAGCAAATATAGCTCGCGACTTCAATAACAATCGCACGGTTTTGCGGTGCAGTCGCAAAACACAGCCGCTAAACTTATTACAGTGAACAGCGACGGACAAATCATAACTTTGCGAAAATCAAATTTTCTCTTGAGGGAAGGCTTGAACCAAGGGCCTCTCATTCCACAGCGGCTCACGCTAACCACGGGAACAGGGCTCTCCTAACCTCACATGGTCCTTGATGTTGCCTATCTTACACATGGACTACTCCGTTTGTATATTTTGCTTACTTTTTTCATAGACCCACAACACTTCTCCCTGTTTTCTCGATTGATCTGTGTTCAGTTTTTCAAGGCCTATCCACTGTGCCAACTTATAACTAAATCTGAGTGGGGTGCGATGGAAGGTTCCCTTGTCAGAGCGCCAATGGTATCGTCATGCCAGAAGTCACGTTTGTAAATAGCTTTCCACATTTGTTTTGGCTAATTTTACATGGTTTGCATGAATTCTATAATTTCAAAGGAAAAAAGCGTAATACATGTTTCACATAATGTTGGCTATTCACATGAATTTGAGGTTAATAATCGTTTAACTGGACAGCGAATGGCCATTTATGTTATAAAAAAGGGCTGAAAACTGGCGAGAGACATACAATGACTACACAGAAAGGCGATCTGCGTCAATGTGACATTCACAGCCAATTGGTTTTTGGAACAGCTCTAAGCGTAAGGTTGCGCTGGTGCTGAAACAATATCATCAAACTTTCTGACTGGGATACCAATCAGTTCTTGTTCATTTGTTGATCATTACTGAAGATAAATTCGTTAACACGTATCTCAAATTATTTATATCGGCCAGTTCGTGTGGAGTGTCGAAGAGCATGAGAATGTGTGTGTATAGCGCTATTGTTCGTGAGAATTTTCGACGTTAGCTCTTGATGTTAGACCACAAGTCTTGTTTTTCCATCCGATTTCTTAATTTCGCTGGAGAACATAGCATTCCTAAGATAGTTGCCACGTCCGCATAGGGAATGTTGTACACAATGTCCTCAACTGCCATGACCGATACTCAATGCAAGTCCAAAACTTCACAGATGGTTCAAATCGCTCTGAGCACTATGGGACTTAACATCTATGGTCATCAGTCCCCTGGAACTTAGAACTACTTAAACCTAACTAACCTAAGGACATCACACAACACCCAGTCTTCACGAGGAAGAGTAAATCCCTGACCCCGCCGGGAATCGAACCCGGGAGCCCGGGCGCGGGAAGCGAGAACGCTACCGCACGACCACGAGCTGTGGACAAACTTCACAGATCCCACAGAAGGAATAAAGGATCAACAAGAAAGATGTTAAGCTACGTATATCTTTAGGGATTGTGGATCTTGGGAGGATATCTTATTGTTAGCGTAACGGTTGAAATGGCTCTGAGCACTATGGGACTTAACTTCTGAGGTCATCAGTCCCCTAGAACTTAGAACTACTTAAACCTAACCAACCTAAGGACATCACACACATCCATGCCCGAGACAGGATTCGAACCTGCGACCGTAGCGGTCGCGCGGTTCCAGACTGTAGTGCCTAGAACCGCTCGGCCACTCTGGCCAGCGTTAGAGTAATATAGTGGGTACTTATTACTGAGTCCAATATTTTCAGTTTCACAGGAAGCCTTACGATAAAACTCATAACATTCTTATCTGGGCCGAAATGTCTTTCAACAATAAAACGTATGTTAATTGATTACTGGTTAGCTGTCATCGAATATGTTAACAATGAAAAAATAAGATGTTAATTTTAGGGAATATATTTCCATTTTCGACTGGCGCTTCATAAATCTTTCTCCATGAAGCATGCACTTGCATAAAGCAAAAATAAAGATTGGTGTAACAATTTGTAACATAATTTTTTTAAATCTGTATTCACCGAACTGAGCGTTAACCATGAATGAAACATATTTTCTTTTGTTGTCTAAAGAGAAAAAGTGGAAACCAATATCCCAAAATTCATTATGTTCTTTCTTCAGGCAAATATTTTAACTCAAATAATGAGTTCCTAATGAAATCAGATAAAGCTACGCACATTTACAGCTTCTTTGATGTCAAATATTTTACAGAGCCGAGGAATTAAAAACCTTCATCAGTAACAATACGAAAAAGGAAAAACTGGAATGTGCTGTTTCAGTATACTATATTTGCTTTATTATTGTCTTACCAAGTATTACCTTGTAAGGTAAAGGTGTATGAAGAAAATGTACAAATTCTGTAAGCATCGGAAAAACGTTTGTTCTTGACTTGGATCTGAAAAAAAAAATAGCAAAAATGTCACTGAAGTCGCTAGCGCAGTATTTGGGGCAATATTCACCTGGAAACAAATTTGCAGCTTAAAAGAAACAAAAAAATCAATTTCTGAATTGTTTATAAAGACGTTCACGGACAAATGACATCTAAGGTCGTGCGAACGAAATTCTAAGTCAGTTTGCGTAGTGTGTAGATACTGCATCAAGGTTCCAGTACAAGGAAAGAAAAACTAATTTGGAATTTCCTTGCTGTTGTTGCTATTGCCGTTGTGGCCAAGTTGCACAGGATGGAAAGGCCATTGTTTCAGGACTATTGCACTGTGTAGCTTTTCACTTCCACAACGAATTCCGAAAAATATTTTTAAAGTAACTGAAATTTTAAAAAAAATTCCACTGGTCTTAGTCGAAAGTATGAGATATTATGCAAATTAAGGCCCGAAGAGAAATTTCAAACACCAAGTACTAAAATAATACAACATGCTGAGGCTAAAATTCGATAAGTGGCTGTTGTTATGAGGACATTTTAGTACACCTTTTATATCAATAGAAGATAAGGAAGAGGTAGCTAAAACCCTTTTCAGCATGATATTCGAATGAAAGGCAGTTTTCTCAAGTTTCACGGTAACGTCAAACAAATAACATTTCTGAGATAACAACAATTCTGTCGAGGAAAGTACACGTCAGAAAATTCTTTTTGTTATTTTTGGAAGTGCTCAGCACAAGTGGACAACTTTCAGCAGTAGCGGTCCAGCACATGTGATGGAGCTATGCTGTGATGACCTGCTGCAGCTTCATCGCATATTTATTCATGAAATATTGGTAATTGCCAGTCATCAATGTGACTCGGCGACATGCTTTTGGTCCAACGTGGCAAACTGTAAGTATTCATAGGAAGGCAGTCCCGATATCCTGGGAAAAGGAGAGACCAACTTGAAATTGATCTTCAATGGAAACTAACTTTCATTACAATTAGGAAGCCAGAAAAGTCTTCCTGAGTTTGCAGCTTGTTTTAAAACGCGAAATTTTTAAATTGCATGGAAATTCTGTTTCGTTTTGATAAATAACGTAGCACAGTTCTCAAGTTACCAGTACAATATATGAGGAACGATGAAACGTTCTAGTATTTCCCTAACACCGTCGGAAACCCACGTGCAAGATTCTTCATCGTTTAAAAACAATTACAAGAAGAAATTTATGCCGCCGGCAATTAATGTAGTAACGCTAAAATTTAGAGGCTCTCGGTACACAGGTAAGTTAGAATATTGAAGGAAGCTTTAAAAATGCTCAGTCTTATTGCACAAGTAAATTCAGTATTTTCTGAAACAATCAGATACTCTCTATAAATTTTAAGAATGGAACTCAGAACAATAATGTAACGATTGTGGCGCCTGCATTTAGA
Source organism: Schistocerca gregaria (assembly GCF_023897955.1). Lineage (NCBI taxonomy): Eukaryota > Metazoa > Arthropoda > Insecta > Orthoptera > Acrididae > Schistocerca > Schistocerca gregaria. The sequence continues at coordinate 709,098,994 of NC_064931.1, forward strand.
CAGTTCTGTGAAAACCCTGTTAGGCCGTAAGTTTCACTAGAGATATGAGATCAAGAAATGACTTCATCTTCCTACAAACGTATAGTACAGATGAAATACTGAAAGATCTGCGTAAGCTACGCATAGCCCACTCACTGACAGTCAAGAACATACATTACTTCCTCATCCCTCGATCTCTCTTTAGCAAGAGGGGCCACTTGAAATTTCACAGTTTTTTCTTCGCTCCAATAATTCATCACAACGGCCCAGTTTTATCCGCTCATCGTCAGATATAAGTTTCATTGATTGTGACCATTTTATTGCCGTTGACTATTTCTGCTTATAATTTCATTATGGCTGTCTGCTCTTGTGAAGCCGATTTCATGATTGCAACATTTCATCCTCACAGACAAAAATGAACTATCGTATTATAACAAATCTAACACAGTCGTACTTTTTACGAAATTAAAAGGAGGTACATCAAATGCTGCGATTTTGCAAAAGAAGTCCTCTTATTACACGCAGTTACCGCTTGAGACAGGGAGTGATAACGATCTAGGCTTTACGCCAGTTGACTTTCTGCGAAATTTGAAGAAAAATTTCATATAGATTGTCCGCTATCTCTATACGGCCTCTGATACAAGAATTCAGCATGTAAATTCAGTGTCAAAAGAGGTTCTGAAGACATAATTTGTTCTGCTGCACTTACAGAAGGTTACGTGCTTTATATTTTTTTCTGTTTCATAAAGATGCTTCTTGACGTTTGACGAAGGGAGTGAGTTACTAATTACAAGTATTTATCGGGGATATTTACTACATAAGTTGCCTGAGTACCATGTGATGTACGCAGTTTTGTCAGGAAACGGCGTTGGTAAGGTATTTAGATCCTTAGGAACTTACAGAATAAGATTGAGATCTATGCAAAGTAATAAAATTAAATTCTAAATAATTTTTCCAACTCATAGTACGTTACACAGTAGTAGCCACAGAAAGAGGATGCATTTCATTTCCAGATCTGAAAATTCTCCCATACATTTTATCACGTTTCGCAGGTGTTAAGTCTAGAGACAGTTTTCCAGTAGGACTGGCTGGCCTTTGCACGTGAATGTGGACGTTGTCGCACGTTGCGACCGGATTACGAGCCGCCAATCTCCATTCACCCACACCAAAGTTCCCAGAAACAACGCATTTTCATCCCCTTTGGGTTCGATAAATTAGAGGTGAAGCATATTTCTGTTTATTACGTAAAATTCTAACATCTCTCGGGTCCGTTATCTTAAGGGGACAGGCCGTAATTGGCATAACGCAATTTACATAATCAGATTCAAGCCAACTCGGGCATTGATCGCCGTGTTAGCGCTGCTCCATCTGCTTCTGTTTGGTGGGAGTGGGCCAGGCCCGGCTTTGATACAAGTTAAACACGGAATATGTGAACAACAGATTTAGCGGAACAGCCAGGATCCCGCGCCCGCCAACTTCTATGCGCTGCAACACTTGGTGAGGCGCGTTTGTAATATGCACTGCTGTAATTGACCATTCGACTGCCTGTGCAGTCTTACGTTCTACGAAGATGCGGTGTAAGGACAAGCACATATACATACTTACATATCCTGAAAGTATTTACACGGCTTTTTTGGTTGGGAATTTTACAGCCTAAGTGATACGAGCACGTGCAACATCGACATAATAATAACAAACAACTAAACACAGAATGTTCATTACGCTGTCAGGTTTCCACATTCAATAAAAGTAAATGCCACTTACCGTTCCTACGTTTGTCGTCGTTCCGCTTGATTGGAAGGCAAGCCATGGAATTCTTCTGAAACTCCTTTGGTAGCACCTAGATGGGAAGCTGGTGTGGAACTCCTCTGTCCTGTCGCTGTGAATAACAACTTGACACTTACAGACTTACTTAAAGATAATCTGTAGACGCCACGTTGTACAGATTTTTATTTCCCTAGTTACGATTGGTGCTATTTTTAGCATGTGAAAGCTCCATTGAATTCTTCGTGTGTACGATTAAACATACATTTGTGGCTATTACATCGGTCCGTCAGCAATATTCAGAGGTGGTAAAATATTATCCGACGGCCGGATAATTTTTGCAGTAACACTTGGCCAGCTAAATATTTTCCACCTAAATAGCGCCGAAGTGTTAGAGAAAAACTGAATTATAGTTATTTATTTACTACGCACGCGGCTTGGGGAAGCCGTCGCAGAGCTTGGCTGTCGCGTTTCACTGCCGCCTATCGGCGACGGCCGTCGAAATCAACAAGTGCTATAAGCGCCGCTCGGTACGGTTTTTATAGCACTTCGTATTCGCAACCAATTACTGACATCGGAGATATGACCACTACTTTGGGGGCAGTGTTTTGTCACAGATTTTGTAGGTTCGCCTGAAGTGACGGACATTTTAACATACAGCAAACAATGCTATAACAATTCTCTTCCGCGCACCTTTTTCTTTAAACATTCCTTCGTCATCTCGTATTTAGCTGTAAATACAAATATTTAGACAAATTCGTTCTTCTTCGACTACAGAGATATAACTGTAATTTTTCGACGCTTGCGAGACAGTTGTGACCTCCGTTAAGGAAAGTTTCCAGAAATTAAAAGTGTCACACTTCTGGAAACAATTGCGGAGCTGGATGAAACTACACGAAACTAACTAACATCGATATGATCGTTAGAAACAACGAAACATGAAAAATCCACACGTTTGAAAAACATGTAGGTAAAAAATAAAATTTGGCAGTATTTAATATTAACGAAAATGAACCTCTTCGGCTAAATTTGGAAGGACTTGCTCCTTAACAGCAACCACCTCTCAGGGGTAGGAGCTATAAAGTGGTGTTTCAGGAAACTGAGGCGACAAAACGGAAGCGCTCACCAGAAGCTCTCTGGAGTAAAGCAAGCGGCTGCGTCGCGAGATTTCGATTTTATGCTCCTCGTATATTCAGGCGAGACCTTTTTACGTCTTTGTTGACACAGTGAGATCCCGTAGGCTCTAAAAGAAGACAATAAGACGCGGTAGGAGGCGCGGTGTGTGCATTCGAATCTCCAGGACAGTAGGCGACATAAAACTGTTTTACACCATTTATACTTCGTGCGGTAGATAAATTGCTTTCAAAATTGGTACATCACGAAACTTTAAAGCGTTCAGAAATATCGAGTCATTCAGAAGGGACCAATACGCGTTCGCACTCTGAATTTATGAGTATAGTACTAGATTTCATCAAAGACACGCAAGGAAATTTCCTGATCGTGTACAGCAACTTTATGCCAGGTACGGAAAGCAGTATGTCCCAATCAGCTACGAGGTTAGACGGAATGATAAAAGAAAGTACGATGTTATTCTGGGGAAAACGAAGATACGTGACTAAAATACGGTATGCTACATAATATGTGAGACACCGATCTATAAAATATAGGGGCTATGCGAAATATTTCTATGCTATATCGACGCCCAACTACTATTTTATTAGAAAAAAGTGCCGACCATCAGCAAGTTTCATCCATTGCGTGAGTCGAGAAGCTAAGTAGCAGACACGTCATCAGGGTGTATGGACAAAACATCCTCAGTGCTACGAATTATGCATCTCGAGTTTTGCCACTGGCGTTTCGATAGGGATGCCACGATCATTTTACCATCAAATTTGCTGCACTTACGAACATATTCGGTGAAGCATTGTACAAGTTTCCACCTTTCTTTTAAATTTTCTTAACTTGGTGTAACTATTGAAGCTATATACCGAACTTCACGCCAACCTACAACTATAACGAAATTCCATCATTTTCTCCTTTTGATGTATTTCAAAGCATTTACTGCAACAATAGTACTGTCGATATATGTATTTATAGATTCCCAATATTCGCCTATGCATTGCCATAGCGACACGATATTCCAATGTAAAGCAGATCGTATCTTAACAGTGTTTGACTCGCAGAAAAATATATGCGTCTTTTTTGGACTTAATTAAACGTATTATTTCATTTAGTTTCAATACTTGAATTATTTTTACACTAACACTACCGTCTGAAAACAATTGCCAACAGCGTAGTCAAATACAGTAAAAACATAGTCATAATTGTGCTTTATTGTTCTAAATAATTGCCAATAGTCTTCAGCAGTTCAACTTCCAGAGTCATCATATTCTTCAGGCAAATTACGTCCATAACCGCCGAGTGCAATTGTTACGTTAAATTTTAGGTCTCATAGCTATAGAGATTTAAAGTAGTTCTTCCCACAGAAATTTGGAAACTAATTTCATCAAGACGTAAGCAGACTAATATAATTACCGGCACCCGACTGTCATTGGAATAAAAATACGAAATCTTCATTATGATTCTAGTTTTAAATTTGTTGGCCGATTTTTCGCACACGAAACTAGGAAGCAGAAGTTACTGGTAAACTATGAACCTCCTGTCAATCACTTTACGGTGGCATGTGAAACAGAGTTGTATGTATAAGTAAAAATAAGAAACAAGAAATAATGAAATCACCTCTACACTAATAAAATAGTGAACTCCACCGGAAACCCTCAATTTAGCAACGGTAAATACCCTACTCTTACTTTGTCGTACTTCTACTGATTACAGACTACGTAAAAATTGGGTGCTTTTTCCTCCAAAATAATGTAAGTGGTCGTTTGCATAGTAACAGGGCTACTCCAGTAACGTTATCATGAGATCGGCAGCGGCCGCAGCCATATTCTCTCACTCTAGGATCGCTATGTACGTTAATCTCGCGGGCAAACAGTCTGTTATCAGACAGCGCGAGGAGCTATAAACAGAAGTGTAGAGGGCCGCCACGTCGCGATAACCGCGGACAGTCGGAAGTAAAGAGCGCACTTAGTATTTTGGCCTCGCGGAATTGATGACGGCCGTTAGAGCCACCCACAGACATAATGACAGGGTCAGTCTGTAGGAGCAACGTGCGCGCCGGGGAGAGGGACAGGGATTAATAGACGTGCGAATGTGACGCTGTAGCAAGCTAGCTCCGTATCGCGTCTAGGCGAAATATTTCTCGTTCGGATAAAAAGCGAACTCCTTGTAGAGGAGTCGCAGAATGCAGGGAGGCTGGAGGGGCGGTTGCATTATTCACGCTACATGAAAGCCAGCTCCCTGACGGTTTGTCGCCACGATACACAGCCCCGAAAGCTGGCGCGCCGTTTTTGTTTGTTGGCCCTTTTGTTCACGGCACTCATTTAACAGCTTTTAGCTGGCCGGTTTGGGCATTTACGAATCGCTGACAACGAGCTTATTAGACGCCGAGAAATTGGGCGAGCGTTTCTACACGAGGGTGCAACGAATTAGCCGGTTTCCTTATTACAGAAGGCGGGAAAACATAAATGACATTGCGTTTTCATTTAAGAGAGGACGCATTCGGTTGCGCATTCAGTCAGGATAAGGTAGAGGAGGGCAGCATATGCTGTGAGTACGAAGACTACATTGCGGACTGAATGTATCTGATGTGAGTTCGAATGTGGCCTCTAAAACGGAATATAGCATAATTTCGTCACAGTCGAATGGATGCCGCAAGTGTTTACTTTTAGTCATATGTTACACTTCTATAAATATAAAACTCATATCCAAAACAGGATACGAGAAAGCATGGGACGACGGATGTTGCAGTGAGATAGTAAGTATTTATCGTTCCGAGATCATTTAGAAACAGATCGAAAATTTGCATTGCACAAGGATGAAACACGATATCTGACTTGGGCTAGTTTAAGAAACCACGCTGGTGCTCATTCGAGGTGATGTGGAGGAACTTCATTGAATCTCTGTCATTACAGCCATACTGTCATCTGAGAACGCCCTCCGCTCTAGTAGGAGTAGATCGCCTTAAGGACCGTCGAAGCAGAATGTGATCTTTTGGGCACCGCTTAGTTAACTCAGTCGTTGGGTTAGTCTGGCAACAGCCATTGCTTTTGATATTATGCCTAATCAGTTCATTTTGTACCTGGAAGGAAATTTTAAAATGGTTCAAATGGCTCTGAGCACTATGGGACTTAACTTCTGAGGTCATCAGTCCCCCAAGAACTTAGAACTACTTAAATCTAACTAACCTAAGGACATCACACACATCCATGCCCAAGGCAGGATTCGAACCTGCGACCTGCGACCGCAGTGGCCGAGCGGTTCTAGGCGCTTCGGTCTGGAACCGCGCGTTCGCTACGGTCGCAGGTTCGAATCCTGCCTAGGGCATGTCTGGGTGTGATGTCCTTAGGTTAGTTAGGTTTAAGTAGTTCTAAGTTCTAGGGGTCTGATGACCTCAAATGTTGAGTACTATAGTGCTCAGAGCCATTTGAACCATTTTTGGTGCTTGGTATTTCCTAGCTCTTACCCTCAGAGGAGTACTGGTGTTAGAACGTAGTGGTAAATTGTACATGGACTCTGTTTCTGTGTTTCCCATAAATTAACTGTACGCTTTTAGTATAAAGTGAAACGTGAGTTTGCGTGTCTCATGCGCTGCGAATTGGATCGAGGTTATCGAGCACAAACGCAGTTCAAACATCAATAAATCAATTTTCTAAAGCGTCCAGCTTACATCGGTTCTCGGACCTTATCACTTAAATGCCGTGTGAGCATAGCAGTTACGAATGTTGTCTTTCTTGACCATTTCAGTTCGGTTCTATTCTTCCACCATACGAACGACATATACAGGGCACTGAATTTCAGGAAAACGTGGGCGTGGTGTTTCTCCGTTTTCGGTATTTGTGCAGGGACACGTTGACAAATTTAAATTGTTATAAAATTATATTAAAATTTCTTCATTATAATTTACTTAATTTAAAGGCACGTGACAGCTCGTGTTTCACCCTAAAGTACAAAACAGGTTATTCTCTTGTGATGGAAAAGATGAAATCGAGATATTAATGGAAAATTTACCGGTGTATTGTTTTAATGTCTTGCCACCTAACCTTCCCACCGCAAAGATTGTTAGACATAGAGATGGCGTAGTGCTTAAAGTATTATACTCGTGCTCGGGAAGTTCATATCTCCGTCCCTGCCGTCCTGATTTAGATTATCTGTTTTTTTTTCTGTAAATCGCTTACGAAAAACGTCGTGGTGGTCCCACTTAAAAGGATGCGATAGATTTCCTTCCCAGATCTCGTTCGAGCCCAGCCTCAGCTCCGTCTGTTGCCGTCACCGTAGATCAGACATACGACCGTAACATTCGTTCCGTGAACGCTGTTAAAACTGTTTCTGCCACTCTTATGCAAAAATACTAGAATTTTCTGTGAAGAATCGAACTGTTATTATGCTTCGTACAGGAAATGTGGAGAATGCAGGTAAAGGACATAGATTTAGGGTTCGGTTTTGCCACTGATGTTGGAATATGTCCCTAAAACTGTGCTAAAAGATAACGGAAAACAGTATACTAAGGACGAAAATCCGCATCCACTAGATACACGTTCTTCTAAAAGAAACGCTTTAACATGGCAATTTCCACTCAACAAATTATAGAGATTCACTGACTCTTTGTTAGGCTCCCTGTGTGAGTACTACTCGGAAGGGAATCGAAGGAGGAGGACGACGAAGACTAGCTCCCTGAAAATGAAATCCTCGAATGTCAGAGGTTCGAATCTCGTCGTGAAACTGAGAAATAAAAAGAGAGAAGGTATGCTTGAGGTTAGAGAAAGTTGAAAACTGTGATGTGCATTAGAAAGAAGAGATTTATTTGCAGTCAGAAGACTATATGGATAAGTCATCAAATGCTGTAATATCTTTCTACCCCACAGAACTAGGTGGGTGGCACCACCAAATACTACGAGTACCGAAATAGCACAGTCATTTCTGGGTGCTGAAACAAAACCAATGCTAATCACCGCTGAATGGGCTTACATCGCCAACAATAATTTACTAACAGCAAAACAGCGAGAATAAGTAAAACACACAGTAATTACGGAAAATATTAGCACCGGGACAGACTGTATGGAGGACAAGAGCAGTCACGCATAGTGAGAAAGAGAAATTTTCTATGGAAGAAACGAGTGATCCCCTGACGCTGTCGAACTCCTGAAGTGCACTGCCAAACACGGGCTGAGAGAACCACAGCTGACTCTTACTGGTTACGTTTTCCTTGCAAGTGAGGGCGCTTCTCTTTTACGCGAGTGTGAACAACCAGAAAGCAGCATTTCTGTCAAATTCTTTGTAATTTTAGGAGCAGGGGGGACGGGAAATTCATTGAAGACAAAGAAATCTAAGAGTAGACAGAACAGTTTTTGTATGTTTCAAGATTAGTTCACAGGACACTGACGCCTACTCACAAATATGTGGAGAAAGGGCTATAAAAGGTTTTCACGAAACTTAACATACATCACGTGGGAATGAAAACTAGAAAGTTATGTGATACTTCACAGCTTAGGGGGGAGTAGGAGGAAAGCACATTCATAGACCTGTCCTGGCAGTGTGTGTCGGTTCTCGAATTTATCGCTTCCCGTTTGTCGTTGGTGCGACTGTTTGTCGCAGTGGAGCTGACAGCGAGTGATCGCCGCCTGACCAGAAACGGTTTTTGCATCTCGCCACTACCGTCCGCTCTCTGACATGGCGTCATTACAGTCACCTGAGAAAATTTACCTCCTTTAGCATTTAGATTACATGAAGACATAACATGTTTGAAATATCTGCTCCTTTGACGTCTGCACGTCGTGATATGAAGAAGCAATCAAAATGCGCGTGTTAGCACCATTGGTTGTAGAGAATTTTTATGTAAATAGTAAGTTGGGGAAAAATTTTGGGCGACTGACCGCTATAAAAGTTGTATATTATTTTTATTACACGGTCTGATTCAAAATGCTTGTAGCTATTATAGCTCTTTCAGATCAGAAGAGGCAGTTTTAGCCACGTTTGATTAAGTAACAAACTGAAGTCTGCTGTATACCATACAAGAGCAAGTAGTCTAGGATTCAGGATCAACTTCCAGTGTTTGTGTTTGGTTTAAAGATAAACTGAAGCACAATTTATTTCTTCGTGAAACCAACAAAAATGATAAAACACGTCAGTCATTCCTTTTCGGTGAAAAATAATTTAGGTAAAAATAATGGCAGACTGACAGAACAAAACACATGCGTGGTTCGAAGTAGAGGACTGTAAGGCCATGCTACAGAGTCTTCTCTGCTATAGTCTTCTCGTCTAGTAGATAACAGCAAAAAACGTTATTGGTTAGTCATTAACACGAACAGTTGCGTACCATTCAGAAAACACACAGGTGGTTAGGAAATATTGCTGTCGGCCCATGGCCCCCAATTCTTCACACTTATCCTGACTGACCCTATCCGGGGAAAAATAAGAAGGAATTTAGGACCTATGCCGAAACTTCTGCCGAATGATTTATGGAAATAAATGAAAGGAATACGCTGTAATTTTTTTGTTAATTTCGTATGATCGATTTTTATCCAGTGCACAAATAGAGGACCACTCCAAACATGTTATATGCCACTGAACAAAATTTTCGAAATATAGTAAATTATGTCTGAATCGGACGATATTGCGAAGGCATACGTAAGTGGCATCTCTCTGGTCGTCCAGTAACTTACTGAAAAAAAGCTAATACTTAAACTTGCAAATGGAACAATGCGAGTCGATACTAAGCGTCCTTTACAATGCTTCGAACGATGCTCTCCTATAGTTGTACAAACATGTGTAAGAACTACCGTTATATATTTATTTAAAAGTCTCCCTTCATCCCTTCAATAAAAATTTATAAACTACTCTTTAAGAACTTTGTGAATAAAGGTAGGCCGACAACGATACGTACATTGAAAACTAGATTTATTACAACTTATAATTGATCAGTTACGGTGCAGTGGCCAGGTGACAGAAGCAATACGTCGTGATAGCGGTAAATACACGGGGGGCACGAAAATTCATTAAATTCTACACGCCTGTGTGAATTGCAATTAACATAATCATGCCTCGATGTGAAGTTTTCGAGGCGGTTATACGTTATATCTTGATCCACCAAACGGAATTCGACCGTTCAGTTTCATACAGAATTTTTTACTACACTGTTATCCTCATTCCGAGAATTTTTGTCTGTACAATTCTTTAGGGTTTCTGTGCTACACTTCCTTGATTGAAAGTTGTGAATATTGTATATCTCTATCTACACCCATATTCCTTCATATTGAAGTTTGGTAATGTTGCAGGACACTCGAACAATAATCTATGTTAGGTGTTAAAAAACTTCAGTAATCTCCTTGTAAGTGAATCGATATCCCACCTGTATTTGGTATCCCTACAGCTGTATCCACGAGTGAAACTATGAGACTTTTTTTTTTCAACAGCACCCAATGTTGCGTTCCTTAGTTTATTATGTGATAGTCTACGGTTACGACATTTCACCGCCCAACTAAGAGGTAGGATTTTTCACTGAGACGGAAGTCCGGCTTAGCATCTTTCTAGTTTTAACCAGCGCTGTACTAGCTGGCAAAGACTAAACTGATTGCAAATAATGTAGACACCAGCTTGTCTTTTTATGTAGTGTGTCGTAGTAAAAAGAAAAGTGCAGCTGGTTACTGTGTGTGGACTATCAGCGAAATTTGCACAACTGGAGAAGCTATTAGCGCGCACAGCTGACGCGCTGGACGCCGCAGGGAACACGCAAACATAAAACCCCCAGGAAGCCGACAGGCGCTAAAAGTCCAAGAAAAATAAAAAATTCCTCACTGTACTCTCATCTTTTAGCAAAACTCGTCACATAGAATTTTTTATTTGGTTTTTAACATAAGCTTATAAAAATTATTGTATCAAAGTAACGTGGGCACGGCAATTTTATTCCACGTTATTGAGTAAACTATAATAAAATTTACTGAATTGCTGAAGACCAAAGGCAATGATTTGTAAACAATAAAGCACAGCAAATTTCATATCTACAACTAACTGCTAATAATATAATATGATTTAAATGTGTTACGTATCTAATTAAAGTACTAGAAAAATGGAATAGTTTTTAATTAGAATAACTGATGTTGACTACCGAAATTGTAATAGATGCTATATTACAACTTATTGAACACAGCAGCAAACATTTTCTTAACCCCAGAAAAAATAGAAGGTGCACTTGTTCGGAGGACCGAGGAAATGTATACAATACTATTTGTTTTAGCAGAGCCAGTGGTTACGAAGAAATCTTACAGCGGATGGCCTACACGAAAACTGAGTCAGCAGTTTGCAATAGGTAACAGAAACAGAAATGATAATTTATTAATAATGGGACCCGTATTAAACTGAGAAACGGCGAACGAGAGCATTCCGTTTGTCCGCGGCGCGCCAACTGACGCGCACGTCAGCTGGCGCGTGTTTACAGATTGCTCACCGCGACGCCGTTACAAAAAAATACGACCGCTAGCACTCGATACTGTGGCGATAATTGTCCGAAAGTACACGGGGTACTCAGAGTTCGTCTGTCTAAATTTGCCACTGTGCTCAAAATTTGAGCGAGTCGAAAATTTAGTAGTGTTAGAGGACGCCTCTATAAGCAGAGGAGGAGTGGCACAATAGTGCCGAGGATTGGGTGAGGTTACGGGGAGGGAAGCCGGACTCACCGAAAAGACGCGGCGCGGCGGCCACGAGAAGCGCGATGACGAGCGGCGACAGCGAGGCGAGAAGCGCGCGGGCCATGGTGGGGCGGGCTGCACTGCTGCTGCTGCTGCTCTGCGCTCCGACTCGGTGCTCGTTCGCGCACCGACTACCACGGCCGCCGCACGCCGCCGCAGCTCCTGCCGCGAACGCCGGCGCACCCCCGCCCCGCCCCCACCGCGGCCCTAGGCGGGCTCTGCGCAGTCGCCACACCAGGTGACAGCTTCATCCCTGCCTTTCTGCCCGCGCAATTTCCTCGCTATTAGCCTCCTGCCGTCTCCGATCAGCCTCTGTTGCAGCCTCTCCATCAACCCCGTCTTTTACTACAATGCACTAGTTCGTCTTCGCTTATTTTTTCGACCCGAACACACCTACCTCCCTCCGAACCCTCGCACTTGGGCGCAAATCGGAGCTACCTCGTTATTCGCTTTCCGCTGTTACTCTACAACTACTGAAGGCCAACAATGTACTAACAAAACACCGCCCTAGAAAAGACTGGGCAATATCTAAACATTACTCGTAGCTACCCTTTACACGGGCTGTTTCACAATTCGTTCTACATACTTCTATACGTTGTAAAGGGGACTTAGTAGATTAAGTTTTACATATGAACCCATGTCAGCAAACGTCATCCAAGGACGGTACAGAGCGTCAAAGCTATAGGCGCTTGCGCCTGTAATTGTACAGGGTGACAATTACCGAACTACATGAAATAACTTGCGTTAGGACGTTCAAACTGCGCGGTTAGCCCCTCCCCCCAGGGGGGGGGGGGGGTGAGGGGGACATGGACGGAATTAATATGCGCATGCGTGGTTTGGCTTAGCGACGAAGCCAACTTAAAAAAAGAAAAGTGCAAATGTGTGTGAAATCTTAACTGCTAAGGTCATCAGTACCTAAGCTTAAACACTAAATGGTTCAAATGGCTCTGAGCACTATGGGACTAAACATCTGCGGTCATCTGTCCCCTAGAACTTCGAACTACTTAAACCTAATTAAACTAAGGACATCACACACATCCATGCTCGAAGCAGGATTCGAACCTGCAACCGTAGCAGTCGCGCGGTTCCGAACTGAGCGCGTAGAACCGCTTGACCACCGCGGTCGGAATTACACAATACTTAACCTAAATTATCCTAAGGACAAACACACACACCCATGCCCGAGGGAGGACTCGAACCTCCGCCGGGATTAGCCACACAGTCCATGACTGCAGCGTCTGAGATCGCTCGGCTAATCCCGCGCGGCGTGCCCACTTTCATTTGGATGGATTCGTCAATAAGCAAAACTAGCCCTTTTGTGGGACTGAGAATCGGCATTTCACGATCGAAAAGTCTCTTCACCCTCAACGAGTGACACTGTGGTGTGCTATGTCCAGTCACTGAATAAATAGTGCGATATTCCTTGATGGCACGGTGACTACCGAACGTTACGTGAAGGTTTTGGAAGATGATTTCTTTCCCACTTACCAGAGTGACCCTGATTTCCACAAGACGGAGCTCGACCCCATCGAAGCAGGAGAGTGTTTGATGTCCTGGAAGAGCACTTTGGGGACAGCATTCTGGCTCTCGGGTACACAGGGGTCACTGGCATGGGCCTCCATTGGCCGTCATATGCTCTGGAACTGAAAACATGCGACGCCCTATTGTGGGGCTGTGATAAACACAAGGTGTACAGCAATAACCCCAAAACCGTTGCTGAGCTGTAAACACCCATTCAGGAGGTCATCGACAGCATCACTGTTCCGACATTGCCGGCCGCTGTGGCGGAGCGGTTCTAGGCGCTACAGTCCGGAACTGCTACGGTCGCAGGTTCGAATCCTGCCTTGGGCATGGATATGTGTGAAGCCCTTAGGTTAGTTACATTTAAGTAGTTCTAAGTCTAGGGGACTGATGACCTCAGCCGTTAAGTCCCATAGAGCATAGAGCCACTTGAATCATTTGTTCCGACACTTCAGCGGGTCATGCAGAATTTCGCTATTCGTCTGCGCCATATCATCGCCAATGATGGCATGCTTGTCGAACATGTCATAACCTAAATCCGAATATCTGTAGTGACGTTTACTTGTTGAACAAAGTATGTGCACGCCATAGTGTGTAACAAATGTGTGTTTTTTTCGTATAGTTCAATAATTGTCACACTGTACGTGAATATAGGGTGATTTCATGATGATGTTGCAAACTTTCTAGGATGATGGAGAAAGATAAATGTATCAATATGAGTTAAGGGTCCATGCACCGAAATGTTGTGATACCTCGGACAGTGGAATACAAATACCGGTTCTGTTGTTGGTAAGGTGGCGGGGGGAGCGGGGGCAGGGTAAGCAACTTTGAGAGGTTGTTGTATTGATCAAAAGAAGGGCAAAATGTCCAGTAAACATGGGCGCTAAAGTGCATACCTTAAGAGCTATGAATACTTGTTCAATAAAGGAGATGGGTTTCACAATAGCGAAGATGAACAAGCTGTAACAGTTCCTCAGGCATGCATTTTAGTGCCCATGTTTACTGGACATTTTGTCCTTACACTGATCAGCCAAAAACTTATGAACAACTTCTTAATAGCTTGTTTGTCCGTCTTTGGGACTAAATGCATCAATTATTATGCGCATCAGGGATGCGACAGTTTGTTGGTATGTTTGTGGAGGTATGTGGCATTAGACGTCTATCCACAGGTCAAATAATTCGTGCAAAGAACGAGCCACTGTTTTGCTTATGCGGCGATGGCGCCCGATAGGGACCGAAATGGGTTCCGTAGGATTACATCAAGCGAATATGGCCACCGGGGCATCAACGAGAGTTCACTATAATGCTCTTCAAACCACTGTAGCACGCTTCTGTCTCCGGAACACGGGCAATATATCTCCGTCGGTGAAGACATCAAGCAGCCGGTCGCAGGTTCGAATCCTGCCTCGGGCATGGATGTGTGTGATGTCCTTAGGTTAGTTAGGTTTAATTAGTTCGAAGTTCTAGGGGACTGATGACCACAGATGTCAAGTCCCATAGTGCTCAGAGCCATTTGAACCATTTTTTGAAGACATCAAGCATGAAGGAATGCAGGTGGTTCGCAGCTGTCAGAGTGTTTTCAATTACTACCAGAGGTCCCATGCAAGCGAAGGAGAATGTCTCCCACATCATAATACTGCTGTCATCAGCTTGTATCCGTGGCGCTCTACACGTTTCGAGCTGCCTTTCAACTGGATGATTTGTGGAGAAAGCCATCGACCTAGTGTAGTAGAAATGTGATCACCAAAAGAGTCGACACCTTTCCATTGATCGACGGTCGAATCACGATGGTCCTGTGCCCACTGCAATCGTATCAGGTAATGTCGTTGGTTAACTTGTCACCACGTAGGGGTGGTCTGCTGCGAAGCTTCATGTTCAACAATGTACTATGAACGGTCCGCTCCGAAACACTTGTGCGTGCACCTGCGTTATGCTCTTTCGGCAGAGATGGCACAGATCACCATCTATCCTAATTTATAGAGCAAACAAGGCTCCGAGCCCCACGCGCAGGGAAAAATCATGGACGTCCAACCATACAGTGCCTAGTGGTAGTTTCACTGTCCTTCTACCTCTTCCCGTAGATGTTCACGACAGCAACATGTGCACATTCGACCTGCTTCGCGGTTTTCGAGATACTCTCCCACAGGCTCTGCGTAATAATAATCTGTCCTTTCTCAAATTCGCTTATCTCAGAGGATTTCCCCGCTTGCAGACCACATCCATGGCTGACAGCTGAATTCCATGGCTGACAGCTGAATTACGTCAAATGATGACTAATAGGGATGCTGCCCACAGGCGTTTCAAGGCAGATCCGAAACCCGAGCGTTTAGAAGAATATAGAAAGCTACGGAACAGAGTCAAACAATGCATTCGCAATGCCAAAATCAGGCACGCTCGCTCCCTTGTATGCAGCGATCTGACACCCACGACTCTATTGAAGAATCTCCGTAGCTTGGGGGTCGGAAAGGCAAAATCGGAAACTACTTTTCATGTGTCAGCTAACGAATTAAATGAATTCTTCTCTGCACCTCTGAATACGAGCACGGCTGATAATTACCGTCCACAAGAATCCCCAAACAGGATAACTAACAACGATACCTTCCATCTAAAACATGTAACAACAAATACGGCAAGAAAAGCAATAATGAGAATCTCTTCTGATGCAATAGGCAACGACAGTATCGGTATAACCATGATTAAGAATGTTGCCTGTCTTAACTGACATATTTAATTTTTCCCTCGTGAACGGAATATACCCCACTGCATGGAAAAGAAACATAATTCGACCCATCCCTAAGATCGAAAACCCGCAACTGCCTAGTGATTACCGACCAATTAGCATACTGCCTGCTGTTTCCAAAGCACTTGAATATATTGTTCATGACCAAATCACTGAACACTTGCATGAATTTAGTCTATATGACAAATTTCAATCCGGTTTCCGTAAACATCACAGCACAAACACTGCTCTAATTAAAGTAACTGATGACCTGAAATATGCCATCGACAATCGAAAGGCAACAATATTGACGCTGCTGGACTTCAGCAAAGCTTTTGACACTGTTAACTTTGACATATTACTCAGAAAAATGCAACAGCTTAATTTCTCTGATAGTGCAATGAGATGGTTTGAAAGCTACATACAAGACAGACAGCAATGTGTTGTCTGCGCAAATGAAAAATCTTCCTGGAAACATGTTTCTTCGGGAGTGCCACAAGGATCAGTCTTAGGACCACTTTTGTTTTCTTTATATGTCAACGATATTTCGTCGGTTTTGTCCTCCTGTAAACATCATTTCTACGCCGACGACCTCCAGCTCTACCTAAGCGTCAGACCTGAAGACGTAAACACTGCAATCGCTCTGATGAATGATGATCTGTCTTCAGTAGTGACATGGGCGAAAAACCTGGGGCTTAAATTAAATGCAAAAAAGACGCATGTAATCTTAATAGCCCATCAGAAATTAATAAGTTCAGATTTCCGCGAACGGCTACCTCCTATTCTGCTCGAAGGTACTCCAATACCATATCAGAAAACAGTGAAGAACTTGGGTGTAACTTTGGACGAGCATCTCAACTGGGCGGAGAATACAGTCGCAGTGTGCCGAAAGACGTCTGCTTGTCTCTATGCTCTCAAAAAGTTTCGGAACATATTCCCACAGGACTTGAAACGCCAGCTCGTGCAAGCACTCGTTCTACCGAACCTCCACTATTGTAATGTGATTCAACAAGGCATGAGTAGTGAAAACAAAAGACGGCTAGAGCTAACCATGAATGCCTGTGTGCGTTACACCTGCAACATTCGCCGATATGATCATGTTAGTGCTTCATACTCCGAGCTAGGGTGGCTGCGGCCGGACAAACTGCGTGACTACCACACTCTGTCTACTTCACCGACTCCTCATCGCGCAAGCACCCCAGTACCTAGCTTCAGAGATTAACAACCTGTCATGCCATCATAATCGAAACAC
This sequence comes from Schistocerca gregaria, assembly GCF_023897955.1. Lineage (NCBI taxonomy): Eukaryota > Metazoa > Arthropoda > Insecta > Orthoptera > Acrididae > Schistocerca > Schistocerca gregaria. The sequence goes on from NC_064931.1 coordinate 709,116,032, forward strand.
GAGGTCACTCTTATCTGGTATCCTAACTGTGCCCACTCACAAAACAAAAACTTTTGCAAACTCCTTCTCAGTTGCCGCTGTCCGCCTCTGGAACAAACTGCCCCTTACCTTGAGGAAAATTCAATCTCCTGTTGCTTTTAAGAAGAAGTTGAAGCATTTCCTACTATCATCCGCATAAAATTCTCCACAAAATTAATGTGCAAGGCCAATCCTCTCATCTGTCAAATAGCAAAACTAGCGTCTCCTATCTTGCTCCTGAGATGCCTTCCTCTTCATCTATCTCTATTAGCCACGCAGTCTCCTTTTCCTTTATATTTTCCTTAATTATGTTTCATCATGTCTCTCTATTCTTCTCCTCCCTTCACCATGAGTCTCCCTCATACTCCCTGCTGCCAGCACTCCTATCTTAAATCTTTCTCTTCAATAATGTATTTTTCGAGGTGTACCTTTCTAACTGTTTATCTCACTTTTTGTATTAGATGTAGTTTAACATTCCTACTAAAACATATGACTGTAAAATAAGTAGAATGCCTGGTTAGATGTAAGAGAGGGCCTGATGGCCCTAATCTTGCCAGGTTAAATAAATAAATAAATAAATAAATAAATCTTCTGTATCTGCTCCGCGTACGTTCTTTAGTTACTGCGTCACGTGACCGCAACTTCACTAGGAGGCATCCAACGTGCGGTTGTCAGTGGTCATAAGGTTTTGGCTGATCAGTGTATTTTGGTCCATACTACCACCTATGAACGTTGCCTACCATGAAATCTCAACAACAATACCAGTAAATGTATTCCACTGTCAGAAGCATCAGAACGGTTTTAGCTTATAACTTCCTACTTGTTCATTTCCGGAGCAGGGACTCTTACTTCAGATTAATACATTCATCCTTCTCCATCATCCTAGAAAGACCGTAACATCATCTAGGATTCGCCCTGTATTTAAACAGATTTACATGCGCCGGTGGCTCTAATTTTGACGCTCTTTAGCGTCACTGGGTGACGTTCCCGGACATGGGTTCCTATGCAGAACTTGATCAACTAAATCCCCTCTACAACCTCTAAAATGTGTAAGATGACTCGTGTAATACAATTTATCTGGTAGAACTGCCCATAATTATAGGCCTGTATCGCTGAAGCGGAACGAGTAGTAAGACTCGGAATTAGCTTTCGGTAGAACTGCTTTAGTAATCCATGTCAGGCCCTACATATGTTTCTAGAATGAAAATTTCACTCTACAGCGGAGTCTGCGCTGATATGAAACTTCCTGGCAGATTAAAACCGTGTGCCGGACCGAGACTCGAACTCGGGACCTTTGCCTTTCGCGGGCAAGTGCTCTACCAACTGAGCTACCCAAGCACGACTCACGCCCCGTCCTCACGGCTTTAATTCCGCCAGTACCGCATCTCCTACCTTCCAAACTTCGGAGAAGCTCTCCTGCGAACCTTGCAGAACTAGCCCCCCTGAAGTTTCATATCTGCGCACCCTCCGCTGTAGAATGAAACTTTCATCCTAAAAACAACCCCCAGGCTGTGGCTAAGCCATGTCTCCGCAATATCCTTTCTTCCAGGAGTGCTAGTTCTGCAAGGTTCGCAGGAGAGCTTCTGCGAAGTTTGGAAGGTAGGAGATGAGGTACTGGCGGAATTAAAGCCGTGAGGACGGGGCGTGAGTCGTGCTTGGGTAGCTCAGTTGGTAGAGCACTTTCCCGCGAAAGGCAAAGGTCCCGAGTTCGAGTCTCGGTGCGGCACACAGTTTCAATCTGCAAGGAAGTTTCATATATATGTTCATATAACGTTGTTTCCCTAAACCTCTTTAAGCAAAAACTGCGATCATTCCTTCGAAGAGGATACACCCGCTTTCTTATTCCATCCTTCCCCAGTCCGAGTTTGTGCTACGTTTTTAATCACTTCGTTGTCGACGGGACGCTAACCCCTGACCTTTCCTCTCATACATCACCGAATTCCTTTGTTGTAAAATTGTTGAATACGTTTTATGCTCGTGTATTCTAATCTACGGAGACAAAATTACAGAGAAGAAGTGAACAGAAGCTTCTAGAACGTGATGATGAAGGCCAGACGGGTAGATCGGATAAAGAAGGCAGAGGTGCTGAATCGAAAAGAGAGGAAAGAAATTTTTGGCGCAACCTGACTGAAAGAAGGAATGGATTGTTGGCACACATCCTGACACGTCAAGGACTACCCAATTTGGTAGTAGGGTGAGAGGGGATGGAAGTGTGGGCAGGAAGGAGGAAAAGTAACCTACACCGAGAGCAGCGCATGACTTCCTTTTACATATTTGTTATTCTCTCGCAGTGTGGTAGCGTTAGCCCTATCCGTTGTGGTTGGCAGGAGAGCCAAACGTGTTTTTCTGAAGGAGGCCGAAATGCACGCGTCTCAGCTCATGCAGGCTGGCGTGAGGTCTGGAACATGACAAGGGAATTAGAATTGAGAAAAACGGACGTAGCTGGTGGAATACTTAACTTTAATCCATTAATGGAGAACGTCGCTCTTGACGGTACATCATTTACAGTATCAATAGCAACAGATAATGGCGCCTTGCTAGGTCGTAGCAAATAACGTAGCTGAAGGCTATGCTAACTATCGTCTCGGCAAATGAGAGCGTAGAAGTCAGTGAACCATCGCTAGCAAAGTCGGTTGTACAACTAGGGCGAGTGATAGGAAGTCTATCTAGACCTGCCGCGTGGCGGCGCTCGGTCTGCAATCATTGATAGTGGCGACACGAGTGTCCGACGTATACTACCGGACCGCGGCCGATTTAAAGGCTACCATCTAGCAAGTGTGGTGTCTGGTGGTGACACCACACTATCCGCTCAGGTTCCTCGCTGGTAGCCTGCACCCGATTCCGATCAGCCTCTGTTCCAGCCTCACCATCAACCTGGCCTTTCATCTCAGAGCAGTGGTTCTTTGTTGCGTATTGTGGCACCGTAAGCACATTTATCATCCCTGCTCGCCCGCATCTGAGCGCAGACGTAAGAAGCCTCGTAATTCGCCTTCCGCTCGTATTTTACACCTACAAACGGCCAACTGTACCCACAAAACTCCACCCTCGACTTGACGACTCCTCTTAAGGCAGCTATAAGAGTCAATCAAATGAAAACCGAACACCCGCCACAAGAAGACCATGGAGTGGTTCCATTTAAAAGTACACTAATGTTCAGAAGAAACAGAACACCTTGAATAACTAGAGATTTGACGTTCACATCCACTGGACGTGTACGGTAGTATGTTCTGCAGAAATGATTAGTATTTCTGTGGTGTGCGTACTTTAAGACCTTCAGTACACACACCATCAGATTATTTGACTTGTCGCTCTAACGAAGTAGGTGAGTCTTATTGTGCGTGTTTTATCGTCAAGTCAGACGATAGAAACGCCACTCGCGCACATAGAGTAGCAGATTGATGGTGACCAACTTTAAACAGAATTTGATTAATTTTCACACACAGTTATTGAAATAATAACAGGCATAAAAATTAGTTAACCTGGTTCTGCATGCTATTTACAATTGACAATCTGAAATTCCTTTGGTATTGGTACGTTAATCTTATTCTCACATATATCTCTGATACCTGACACAAGTGTCTATACATTTATCTTCATGGCTACATACAGGAATATGGTAATCTTATTGGGCACAGACTGAAACTTGACTATAGACTGGTACAGACAAATGTAGAACTCTTACAGACTGTTGCAGACAAATGCAGACTGGTACATACTGTTGCAGACAAATACAGACTGACTAATCGGAGGTCTGTACACTCGTTATAATACCTTTCGCGTTCATGTATCACTGCGCGAGTGTGATCCGCGAGGAGAAAAGGTTCTACGTTAGCAGTAATCTCATTGAATGCGTTACATATTAATATGCGGATCGGCGGAAGCAGAATTTGGTCCGTCTCTATGGCAGCACCATCTCGTAGTGCACAGGCGGACGAGCACTGCGCCTGCGCTATTGTGCTTAGCGGGGCGCGCTCTAGTGGGAAGTTGTGTACGCGCTGGCTACGCGGAACTATTTACAGAACAATTTCAGTCACCTGGTAGGCACAGGGTCCGTCATTGGCCCTGATAGCTTGTTCCATGCGTGATGGCATCGAAGCGTATAAGGCGGAAATGGCTTCCTGTGGTAAAGCCATCCATGCTGCATTCACTTGGATCCAAAGTTCATCTGAGGTAGTTGGCATTTGGTCTCAGTGCTGCAGCCGGCCGGAGTGGCCGTGCGGTTCTAGGCGCTTCAGTCTGGAACTGAGCGACCGCTACGGTCACAGGTTCGAATCCTGCCTCGGGCAGGGATGCGTGTCACGTCCTTAGGTTAGTTGGGTTTAAATTGTTCTAAGTTCAAGGGGATTTGATGACCTCAGAAGTTAAGTCCCATAGTGCTCAGAGCCATTTGAACCACTTTCAGTCCTGCACCCGTCATTTAACCATATCCCACACATTTTCGATTGGTGACAAGTGTGGTGATCTGGCGGGCCAGGGCAAAAGGCTGATATCCTGTGACACCAAGAAGGTGAGTTTTTGTGCATCAACATGTGGTCATACATTGTCTTGCTGGAAAATGGTATTTTGGGTGTTTGGGCAGAAAGAGTATGGCTACAGGTCGCAGGACGTCATTCACGTGTCACACTAGTCACAGTGCCCTAGACACGCAGCAGCTGTGATTTGTGGTTGCATCCAGTAGCACCCCAACCATAACGCCTTGAGTTGGTGCGGTATGTCTTGTACGAATGCAGTTACTGTGATATCACTCCCCCTGTCTGCAGCGAACCAAAATGCGGCCATCATTTTCCAACAAACAGGATACGGATTCGTCCGACACTACTATCTGATGCAATTTATGTCTCCAACGACGTCGTTCCATACACCATTGATGTCTAGCATGTTTCTGCACATTCGTCAAAGGTAGGCGGAGAAGTATACGACGCGTATGGAACCAAAGCCGTAATAAACAGCGACGGACTGACAGCCCTGATAGTGTATGACTTGTTCCACTGTTGCGCCAGAGCCGACGAGCACGCAGATCTGTCCAGCAACGCCATTCAGATCTTCCAGGGGGGTGGTCTGGATTGTGCGACCTGAGCCATCTCACCGTTTTCTACTACCTTCTGCGAACCATTCTGCATACACGCATTGCAGTGCCGAATCTCCTCGTCCCACACGAGGAGGAATTTCCCAGATGGACACATCCTCTCATGCCAATAATACATCCTCTTTCAAGCCCTCTGATTTGACGAAACTGATCGCACATACGTCTGCAGCCGGCCGCGGTGATCGAGCGTTTCTAGGCCCTTCAGTGCAGAACCGAGCGACTGCTACGGTCGCAGGTTCGAATTCTGCCTCGGTCATGGATGTGTGTGATGTCCTTAGGTAAGTTAGGTTTCAGTAGTTCTAAGTTCTAGGGAACTGAAGACCTCAGGTGTCGTTAAATCTCATTGTGCTCAGAGCCATTTGAACCATTTGAACATACGTCTGCGAGGCATCCAGCACGTCTGCTCAACTCACAGTGATCCATTACCTTCGATTTATAGTGTCACCGAGAGCCCCAGACACATTTTACCGGTAGGTGGTGCTGCGCCGCGAAATCGATGTTAACTTTGAAACCGCTGGCCGTCATGGTTCAAAGGAGCGTAAGAAGAGTAATGAAAGAAGCGTTAAATGAATTTCAAAGTAAAACTTTGTCAACCGATCTGAGCAAAATCCTTAAGAGGTTCTCGTCGTATGTAAAATCAGTAAGTGGCTCAAAATCATGTATTTATTCACTCAGTGACCATACTACCACCGAAAGAGAAGACAGAGAGAAGGCCGAAATACTGAATTCGTTCTTCTGAAATTGTTTCACCGCGGAAGATCGTAACACGATCCCTATTTTCAGTCGTCGTACGAACGTCGAAATGGCAGATATTGAGATAATCGATCTCTGAATAGAAAAACAACTACAATCGCTTAGTAGCGGGAAGGCATCAGGACCAGATGAGATGCCAATAAGTTCTACAAAGATTATGCGGAAGATCTTGCTCCACTTCTAGTAGTAATTTATCGTAGATCACTTTAGCAACGAAGAGTACCCATCAACTGAAAGAAAGCGCGGGTCATTTCGGTTTCTATGAAGGGCCGTAGTATTGATGCAAACAATTATAGACCTATATCGTTGTCGTCTATCTGTCGTAGAATTATGGAACACGTTTTATGCTAAAGAATCACGACATTTTTGGAGAACGAAAATCTCCTCTATAAAAATCGACATGGATTTCGCAAACAGGGATCGTGTGGAACTCAGCTCGCACTGTTCCTCCATGAGATGCACAGCGCCGTAGACAACGCCTCTCAGGTATATGCCATGATCCTTGACCTCAGGAAGGCATTTGAGACGCTCTCGCACTGCCGTTTGTTGAAGAAATACGAGCTCACCCAAGTATCGGAACAGATGTGCGACTGGATTCAGGACAGCCTAGCAGATATAACTCAATACATAGATGATCTAGTAAATAGCGTCAGATGCTCTTTAAGGGTGTTCGCAGCTGATGCGTTTGTTTGTAAGAATATAGCAACGCCAGAAGATTGTAAGGATTTGAAGAATGACCAGCAGAGAATTGACGAATGGTGCAGGTTATGGAAGTTGATCCCGTACGTCTACATCTACGTGATTACTCTCCTATTCACAATAAAGTGCCTGGTAGAGGGTTCAATGAACCACCTTCATGCTGTCTCTCTGCCGTTCCACTCTAGAACGGCACGAGGGAAAAAGGGAAAAACAAGCACTTAAATTTTTCAGTGCGAGCCATGATTTCTCTTATTTAATCGTGATGATCATGTCTCCCTATGTAGGTGGGTGCCAACAGAATGTTTTCGCAATCGGAGAAGAAAACTGGTGATTGAAATTCCGTGACAAGATCCCGTCGCAACGAAAAACGCCTTTGTTTTAATGATTGCCACTCCAATTCACGTATCATGTCTGTAACATTATCTCCACTATTTCGCGATGATACAAAAGATCTGTCATTTTTTGTACTTTTTCGGTGTCATCCGTCAGTCCCACCTGATGCGGATCCCACACCGCACAGCAGTACTCCAGAAGTGGTGTAAGTAGTCTCTTTAGTAGACCTGTTGCACCTTCTAAGTGTTCTGCCAATGAATCGCGGTCTTTGGTTTGCTCTACCCACAATATTATCTATGTGATAGTTCCAATTTAGGTTATTTGTAATTGTAATCCCTAAGTATTTAGTTGAATTTACAGCCCTCAGATTTGTGTGAATAATCGCGTAATCGAAATTTAGCTGATTTCTTTTAGTGCTCATGTGAATAACTTCACCATTTTCTTTATTCAGAGTGAATTGTCACTTTTCGCACAATATGGATATCTTATCTAAATCAGTTTGATCATCTGATGACTTTACAAGACGGTAAATGACAGCATCATCTGCAAACAATCTAAGACGGATACTCAGATTGTATCCCATGTCGTTAATATAGATCACGAACAATAGGGGGCCTATAACACTTCTTTAGGGAACGCCGGATATTACTTCTGTTTTACTCGACGACTTTCCATCTATTACTACGGACTGTGACCTCCGTAGGCACGTAGTATGATTAGAAGACGCTTGTGAGGAACGGTGTCGAAAGCCTTCTGGAAATCTAAAAATATGGAACCAATTTGACATCCCCTGTCGATAGCACTTATTATTTCATGAGTATAAAGAGCTAGTTGTGTTTCACAAGAACGATATTTTCTGAATCCGGACTATATGTCAATAAATCGTTTTCTTCGAGGTACTTCATAATGTTCGAATACAGTATATGTTCTAAAACCCTACTGCAAATCGACGTTAGTGATATAGGCCTGTAATTCAGTGGATTACTCCTACTCCCCTTTTCGGTATTGGTGTGACTTGAGCAATTTTCCAGTCTTTAGGTATGTCTCTTTCTGTGAGCGAGTGATTATATATAATTGGTAAACATGGAGCTATTTTATCAGCATACTCTGAGAGGAACCTGAGTGGTATACAATCTGGACCGGAGGCCTTGCACTTTTTAACTGATTTAAGCTGATTTGTTACACTGAGGACATCTAGTTCTATGTTTCTCATCTTGGTAGTTGTTCTTGATTGGAATTCAGGAATATTTACTTCGTCTTCTTTGGTGAACGATTTTCGGAAAACCGTGTTTAATAACTCTGATTTAGTGCCACTGTCATCAATGGCTTCACCGTTGTTATCCCGCATTGAAGGTATTGATTGTGGTTCAAATGGTTCAAATGGCTCTGAGCACTATGCGACTTAACTTCTGAGGTCATCAGTCGCCTAGAACTTAGAACTAATTAAAGCTAACTAACCTATGGACATCACACACATTCATGCCCGGTCGCTCGGCTTCAGACTGTAGCGCCTAGAACCGCACGGCCAATCCGGCCGGCTTTTGATTGTGTCTTGGCACTGGTGTGCTTTATGTATGACCAGAATCTCTTTGGGTCTCTTTGGGTTTTCAACCAGTTTTATGTTATACATTGCGCAGACGTAGGACAAGATATCCACTACTGTACAGCTACACTACTGATGACAACCCCCCGGAAACCTTACCTACCGAAAAGTAAGTACCATGAGCGACCTTAAGTGAGATGACCAAGTAAAACAAATAGTGGAAATAGCAGATGTCAGACCCATTTTCTAAGGAAGAGCCTTAAGGAAATGGAGCTCATCCACCAAAGAAGTGGCTTACAAGGCGACCACTCAACCGATTCTTGACTGTTTTTCATCTATTTGGGATCCATACCAGGTCAGAGTGATAGAAGAGATAGAGAAGATCCAACGAAGAGCGGCGCGTTTCATCAAGGGATCGTTTAGCCGGCGCGAGAGCGTCGCGGAGATGCCCAACAAATTCGGTTGACAGACTTAACAAGAGATGCATAGCTAGTCACGGAGAGTTTTACTACTGAAATTTCGAGAGAGCGCTTACCGAGAAGAGTCGGGCACCATATTACCTCCCCCCACATGCGTCTCGTGCAATGACCACGAGGAGAAAATTCGAGACATTGGAGCCACTACAGAGGCATACCGATAAACATTCTTCCCATGCGCTATTCACAAGTGGAACGGAGTTGGAGGGCGCGGTTCGTGGCACAAATATTACCTCCGCCACACACCACCTGTTCTTGCACTTAATAGTCCGACTAAACCCGGCGTCTACTCAAGTCGCTCTTCAGGTCGCCGCCGGCCGTTGTGGCCGAGCGATTCTAGGCGCTTCAGTCTGGAACCGCACTGCTGCTACTGTCGAATGTTCGAATCCTGCCTCGGGCATAGATGTGTGTGATGTCCTTAGGTTTAAGTAGTTCTAAGTCTGATGACCTCAGATGTTAAGTCTCATAGTGTTCAGAGCCATTTGAACAATTTCAGGTCGCCAAAGCTGCGAAAATCACACGTGAGGGATCCTGGCAATACTGAGGACGTAGCCTTTGTTCAGTTGGCAGTGGGGGAGGCAGGCGTTATTGTGCAGTAGAATGGGGTTTTGAACTTATGACGCGTCGCAGTTTCTGCAGAATGTCTTCATAGCTCTGTGTATTGATTGTGGTTTCAAGCTCTAGGAGCTCTACGAGCAGAGGGCCGCAGCATTGGAAGAAGAAGGCCACGACTTTACCGGAACTTGTGTGAACAGCTCTGGTTATCTTTGCGGGGGAGATGTGAAATATTTCCACAGTTGGCTTTGCCGTTTGACCTCCGGCTGTCGGAATATTGTGGGACAAAACCATAGTTTTGCACATTAATGTTCCGCCCCACACTCCCAATCGGACGAAAGTACACTTCAGCGATTTGGTTGGGAAACACAGCCGCATCATCCGTACTGCCATCATCTTTCACCAAGTGATTTTCACATCAATGACTACCTGCAGAAAGATATGCGTGGACATCGGTTTCAGTCGGACGAGGAGGCGCAAGAGTGGATGCAATTGTAGAACCGTCAGCGTCCGGCCGAGTTATACTAAACAGGAATTGATCGTCTCGTCTCCCAGTGGGTCAAATGTATTAATGCGCGTAATGATTGTTTCTGAATGGAACCATCCCATGGGCAACTTATGCCGGGATATCGGTTTTCATTTGACTGCTCCTCATTTACTTTACGTGTGGCTATTTTAAACATTGGGGGTAGCTGAATATTATTATAGGTCTCTATTTCTGAAGCCGAGCGAGGCGGCGCAGAAGTAAGACACGGAAGATTTAAGTTTATTGCCGTTTCCCTAAATCATTTTAGGCAAATGACGGGATGATTCCTTCGCAAAGGATGGGGCCGATTTGCCTCTCCATCTTCCCCAAATCGGGCTTGTGCTCCGTCATTAAAGACTTCGTCGTCGACGGAACGTTGAACACGTATCTTACTATCTTAAATCGCTTAATTCACCTTGTTGTAATATTATACAACGCATTTTACAATCGTTTGTTCTAACTTTAGACGACATCAGTACAGAAAAGAACTGAACTTTTCGGAAATTGATATTACGCGAAAATGTTGATTATTGCATGGATAGATCGCCTACCTACAGAAATGGTACTGTATAGAGGGGAGAGAAACGAAATGTATTGTACAACTGGAATAACATTGAAAACTTATATAGTATCCCAGAAAGAAACGCAGAATGTCATTCTCAGTGGAGAGAAGACTTCCGAAGTAAGAGTGATTTCAGGTGTGCCGCAGGGGAGTGTCGTAGGACCGTTGCTATTCACAATATACACTCCTGGAAATGGAAAAAAGAACACATTGACACCGGTGTGTCAAACCCACCATACTTGCTCCGGACACTGCGAGAGGGCTGTACAAGAAATGATCACACGTACGGCACAGCGGACACACCAGGAACCGCGGTGTTGGCCGTCGAATGGCGCTAGCTGCACAGCATTTGTGCACCGCCGCCGTCAGTGTCAGCCAGTTTGCCGTGGCATACGGAGCTCCATCGCAATCTTTAACACTGGTAGCATGCCGCGACAGCGTGGGCGTGAACCGTATGTACAGTTGACGGACTTTGAGCGAGGGCGTATAGTGGGCATGCGGGAGGCCGGGTGGACGTACCGCCGAATTGCTCAACACGTGGGGCGTGAGGCCTCCACAGTACAACGATGTTGTCGCCAGTGGTCGGCGGAAGGTGCACGTGCCCGTCGACCTGGGACCGGACCGCAGCGACGCACGGATGCACGCCAAGACCGTAGGATCCTACGCAGTGCCGTAGGGGACCGCACCGCCACTTCCCAGCAAATTAGGGACACTGTTGCTCCTGGGGTATCGGCGAGGACCATTCGCAACCGTCTCCATGAAGCTGGGCTACGGTCCCGCACACCGTTAGGCCGTCTTCCGCTCACTCCCCAACATCGTGCAGCCCGCCTCCAGTAGTGTCGCGACAGGCGTGAATGGAGGGACGAATGGAGACGTGTCGTCTTCAGCGATGAGAGTCGCTTCTGCGTTGGTGCCAATGATGGTCGTATGCGTGTTTGGCGCCGTGCAGGTGAGCGCCACAATCAGGACTGCATACGACCGAGGCACACAGGGCCAACACCCGGCATCATGGTGTGGGGAGCGATCTCCTACACTGGCCGTACACCTCTGGTGATCGTCGAGGGGACACTGAATAGTGCACGGTACATCCAAACCTTCATCGAACCCATCGTTCTACCATTCCTAGACCGGCAAGGGAACTTGCTGTTCCAACAGGACAATGCACGTCCGCATGTATCCCGTGCCTCCCAACGTGCTCTAGAAGGTGTAAGTCAACTACCCTGGCCAGGAAGATCTCCGGATCTGTCACCCATTGAGCATGTTTGGGACTGGATGAAGCGTCGTCTCACGCGGTCTGCACGTCCAGCACGAACGCTGGTCCAACTGAGGCGCCAGGTGGAAATGGCATGGCAAGCCGTTCCACAGGACTAGATCCAGCATCTCTACGATCGTCTCCATGGGAGAATAGCAGCCTGCATTGCTGCGAAAGGTGGATATACACTGAACTAGTGCCGACATTGTGCATGCTCTGTTGCCTGTGTCTATGTGCCTGTGGTTCTGTCAGTGTGATCATGTGATGTATCTGACCCCAGGAATGTGTCAATAAAGTTTCCCCTTCCTGGGACAATGAATTCACGGTGTTCTTATTTCAATTTCCAGGAGTGTACATTAATGACCTTGTGGATAACGTCGGAAATTCACTGAGGCTTTTTGCGCATGATGCTGTGGTATATCAAGAGATTGTAACAATGGAAAATTGTACGAATTGACGCATGGTGCAGGGAATGGCAATTGAATCTCAATGTAGACAAGCGTAATGTGCTGCGAATACATAGAAAAAAAGATCTTTTATCATATAGCTACAATATAGCAGGTCAGCAACTGGAAGCAGTTAATTCCGTGAAATATCTGGGAGTACGCATTAGGAGTGATTTAAAATGGAGTGATCATATAAAGTTGATCGTCGGTAAAGCAGATGCCAGACTGAGATTCATTGGAAGAATCCTAAGGAAATGCAATCCAAAAACAAAGGAAGTAGGTTACAGTACACTTGTTCGCCCACTGCTTGAATATTGCTCACCAGTGTGGGATCCGTACCAGATAGGGTTGATAGAAGAGATAGAGAAGATCCAAAGGAGAGCAGCGCTCTTCGTTACAGGATCATTTAGTAATCGCGAAAGCGTTACGGAGATGACAGATAAACTCCAGTGGAAAACTATGCAGGAGAAACGCTCAGCAGCTCGGTACGGGCTTCCGTTTAAGTTTCGAGAATATACCTTCACCGAGGAGTCAAGCAGTATATTGCTTACTCCTTCGTATATCTCGCGAAGAGACCATGAGGATAAAATCAGAGAGATTAGAGCCCACACGGAGGCATACCGTGAATCTTTCTTTCCACGAACAATACGAGACTGGAATAGAAGGGAGAACCGATAGAGGCACTCAAAGTACCTTCCGCCACACACCGTCACGGATAGCGCGGCTCCTCCCGCCGGAGGTTCGAGTCCTCTTTCTGGCATGGGTGTGTGTGTTGTTCTTAGCATAATTTAGTTTAAGTAGCTAGTTAGTCTAGGGACGATGACCGCAGCATTTTGGTCCCTTACAAATACACACACATTTGAACATTTTCAGACACACTATATCTGACAACACCTTTCCAGGCAGCTACATTTACGTTACTTGTTGATACCCTCTGGAAAGCTGACAGATGCGCACACAGGTGTTGCACTTGAGAAACTCATGCCTGAACATAACTGCAGATGCTAGCCAAGCCTTTATGTGGCGCTGTTGTATTTGCCGAGTAACGGCACCTGTGAAATGTCGTCAAACCGCCAGTCGTGGTCATAACCGTGTTCCGTGCAGTTGTGAGTACATTATTTCGAAGCTAAGTGAATTGGAACGTTAGCAAATAGTTTGTGCTCGTATGGTGGGCGCTTCCGCAACCAGAGCAGTTTGGTGTTTGAAGATGCACCGCATCCAAGATTTATACTGCATACAGGGAAAACGGAATAACATCTTCCGCTAAGCCACAACGCAGACGAATGTGTGTGTTGAGTGATGGTGACGGGCAGTCATTCAAGAGTACCGTGACGAAAAATAAGAAGACGACAGCTGCAAAAGTCATTGCAGAACTACACTACTGGCCATTATAATTGCTACACCAAGAAGGAATGCAAATGATAAACGGGTATTCATTGGACAAATATATTATATTAGGACTGACACGTGATTACATTTTCACGCAGTCTGGGTGCAGAGATCCTGAGCTTGGATGGCGTGTACAGGTACAGCTGCCCATGTAGTTTCAACACGATACCACAGTTCATAAGAGTAGTGACTGGCGTATTGTGACGAGCCAGTTGCTCGGCCACCATTGACCAGACGTTTTCAGTTGGTGAGAGACCTGCAGAATGTGCTGGCCAGGACAACAGTCGAACATTTTCTGCATCCAGAAAGGCCCGTACAGTACCTGCAACACGCGGTCGTGCATTATCCTGCTGAAATATAGGGTTTCGCAGCGATCGAAGGAAGGGTAGAGCCACGGGCCGTAGCACATCTGAAATGCAACGACCACTATACCAAGTGTCGTCAATGCGAACAAGAGGTGACCGAGACGTGTAACCAATGGCATCCCATACCATCACTGCGGGTGACACGGCAGTATGCCGATGACGAATACACGCTTCCAATGTGCGTTCACCGTGATGTCGCCAAACACGAATGCGACCATCATGACGCTGTAAACAGAACCTGGATTAATCCGAAAAAACGACGGTTTGCCATTCATGCTCCCAGGTTCGTCGGTGAGAACACCATCGCATGCGCTCCTGTCTGTGATGCAGCGTCAAGGGTAACCGCAGCCATGGTTTCCGAGCTGATAGTCCGTGCTGCTGCAAACGTCGTCCAACTGTTCGTGCAGATGGTTGTTGTCTTGCAAACGCCCTCATCAGTTGCTTCAGGGATGGTGACGAGGTTGCACCATCAATTACAGCCATGCCGATAAGATGCCTGTCATCTCGACTGCTAGTAATACGAGGCCGTTGGGATCCAGCACGGCATTCCGTATTACCCTCCTGAACCCACCGATTCCATATTCTGTTAACAGTCATTGACTCTCGACCAATGCGAGCAGCAATGTCGCGATACGATAAACCGCAATCGCGATAGGCTACAATCCGACCTTCATCATCGTCGGAAACGTGATGGTACGCATTTCTCCTCCTTACACGAGGCATCACAACAACGTTTTACCAAGCAACACCTGTCAACTGCTGTTTGTGTATAAGAAATCGATTGGTAACTTTCTTCGTGTCAGCACGTTGTAGGTGTCGCCACTGGCGCCAACCTTGTGTGAATGCTCTGAAAAGCTAATCATTTGCATATCACAGCTGCTTCTTCCTGCCGGTTAAATTTCGCGTCTGTAGCACATCATTTTCGTGGTGTAGCAATTTTAACGGCCAGTAGTGTAAATATTTGCACTCGAAAAACGCTTTCAACACCAGAACATGTCGAAGGGAGCTCCATCAGCTGGGAATTTCAGGGCGATCTTGAATTCCAGAACCACACACCAGTGATGGAAATGTCCCTACAGTGAGGCCATACAACCTGCCTATGGAAGAACGTAAGAATGTCATTTGATCGGATGAGTTTAGTTTCACGGTGTTTCCATTTTCTGGCCAGGTTTACGTCCTGAAGGTGGAACACGGCAGGGTTTTGGTGATGAATCGCGGTATTCCATGCTGCCCACCGTTACTCATCTCGCAACGTCCTGGACTAGTTTTGTGAGCTCGTGGATGAAATCAATATTTCTGAGCCTTTGTAGTCCATTGGGGAGAAGGGTACGTGGTCACTATCCATCTCCTTCGTCCTTAACTAAATCTGTCACTATATGGCAGGAAGAATGATAAAATATCTCCTTGGAAACCATACAGGACCTGCATTTATCCATTGCGAGACGACTGAAAGCTGATTTGAGCGTCATAGGTTTTCCTTCGTCGTATTCGGCATCGTAATGTGTCGTGTTTCTTGTGGTTCCATATATTTTTCAAATCCCTGCATTTGTAGGCCTGCCTCGTAGCAGCCGAGTGAGGTATCGCGGTGACAAGACACGCTACTCGCAATCGAAAAGACATAATTTCAAATTATCATTTGACCATCCACATCTGGGTTGTCTATAGTTCCTGTAAATTACTTTGGGCAAATGTCGAGAGAATTCTTTTGAAAAGAAGCGTCGGCTTGTCTCTCCATCTTCCCCGACATGATCTTGCGTTCTGTCTCTAATCATCCTTCCCACAATATCTAAGATCGATTTCTTGTAAAATTACAGAATATATTTTACGCCTGAATACTCCAAACTTGGACGATAGAGTTCAAACAATTGAAGAATAGAAGATATTGAGTTTTGGTGTTACACGAGGGTGTTGGAGATGGAACAGGTAGGCCAGATGAGTAAAAGAAGGGGTACTGAATTAAACTAACAAAAAATAAATTGATAGTATATCTTGACTGAAAGAGAGGATAAGTTCATAGCACAGGTTATGATGCATGAAGAAGTGTCTGATAGGGCAGGAAGGCCTGTTCAAGATATAATACATTACAGTGGTGTCTTTCTTTCGTGCTCGTTCATGGCGAGCCGACAGTGGGTAAGATGGAATGGAAATTAAGATTACCTGAGAGAAGTTTTTCATTTACGGCATTCGCCTTACTGGCAAGGGAAATCTGTCGTAACCCTTGTCTAAACAAGGGAAGTGAACTGTTTTTGATTTACTTTTTGTGAATATAAGTGAGAGTACGTTCATGTGTTAACAGAGTGAAGTATTAGACTTCATTTCTTCAGTATACCTACCTTTGATTTACGTTCCTATAATTGTAATGAAGGCTTCGTTACATAAAAAGGGTTTATGTACATGTATATTGCATTTGTCATATAAATACACTCCTGGAAATTGAAATAAGAACACCGTGAATTCATTGTCCCAGGAAGGGGAAACTTTATTGACACATTCCTGGGGTCAGATACATCACATGATCACACTGACAGAACCACAGGCACATAGACACAGGCAACAGAGCATGCACAATGTCGGCACTAGTACAGTGTATATCCACCTTTCGCAGCAATGCAGGCTGCTATTCTCCCATGGAGACGATCGTAGAGATGCTGGATGTAGTCCTGTGGAACACCTTGCCATGCCATCCTCATTTGGACCAGCGTTCGTGCTGGACGTGCAGACCGCGTGAGACGACGCTTCATCCAGTCCCAAACATGCTCAATGGGGGACAGATCCGGAGATCTTGCTGGCCAGGGTAGTTGACTTACACCTTCTAGAGCACGTTGGGTGGTACGGGATACATGCGGACGTGCATTGTCCTGTTGGAACAGCAAGTTCCCTTGCCGGTCTAGGAATGGTAGAACGATGGGTTCGATGAAGGTTTGGATGTACCGTGCACTATTCATTGTCCCCTCGACGATCACCAGAGGTGTACGGCCAGTGTAGGAGATCGCTCCCCACACAATGATGGCGGGTGTTGGCCTTGTGTGCCTCGGTCGTATGCAGTCCTGATTGTGGCGCTCACCTGCACGGCGACAAACACGCATACGACCATCATTGGCACCAAGGCAGAAGCGACTCTCATCGCTGAAGACGACACGTCTCCATTCGTCCCTCCATTCACGCCTGTCGCGACACCACTGGTGGCGGGCTGCATGATGTTGGGGCATGAGCGGAAGACGGCCTAACGGTGTGCGGGACCGTAGCCCAGCTTCATGGAGACGGTTGCGAATGGTCCTCGCCGATACCCCAGGAGCAGCAGCGTCCATAATTTGCTGGGAAGTGGCGGTGCGGTCCCCTACGGCACTGCGTAGGATCCTACGGTCTTGGCGTGCATCTGTGCGTCGCTGCGGTCCGGTCCCAGGTCGACGGGCACGTGCACCTTCCGCCGACCACTGGCGACAACATCGATGTACTGTGGAGACATCACGCCCCACGTGTCGAGCAATTCGGCGGTACGTCCACCCGGCCTCCCGCATGCCCACTATACGCCCTCGCTCAAAGTCCGTCAACTGCACATACGGTTCACGTCCACGCTGTCGCGGCATGCTACCAGTGTTAAAGACTGCGATGGAGCTCCGTATGCCACGGCAAACTGGCTGACACTGACGGCGGCGGTGCACAAATGCTGCGCAGCTAGCGCCATTCGACGGCCAACACCGCGGTTCCTGGTGTGTCCGCTGTGCCGTGCGTGTGATCATTTCTTGTGCAGCCCTCTCGCAGTGTCCGGAGCAAGTATGGTGGGTCTGACACACCGGTGTCAATGTGTTCTTTTTTCCATTTCCAGGAGTGTAGAAATGCTGTGTGGCTACGGTCTCCCGTCAGGTAGACTATTCGCCAGGTGCAAGTCATTCTAGTTGACGCCCCGTCGCAGACTTGCCTGTCAATGTGTATGAAATGATTATGATAAGAAGAAAATCTCCAACTCAGCCGGGAATCGAACCCGGGCCGTGATGTATGACATTCCGTCGCGCTGACCAATCAGCTACCAGGGCCGGACATTTGTCATATAGAGATGTAAAGACTTATGAAGCATAAACTTGTGAAGAGTCCTGCATCAAACAAGACACCAGATTGAAGACCACAACATGCACACTTACAGCCGCTCATTTTCGTCATGTGGGGTGTTACATCAGTAAATTTGTTGAAGGAGATTGTAATGGTTCCTCCTTGAGTGTGGGTTGATTAGCAATTATTTCCTTTATTAAGTTTCGCACGACTGGCCAAATCCGGCCTGAACGGCAATTCTCGAGTGGTATTTACAAAAGAACAGACCACAGATAAACCAAAGTTATGTTTGGCTCAAAAACAGAAAAAATATAGTTAAATAAGGCAGCCGAAAATTTGTACTTAAGGTGGAAGTAACGTGTCGTAATTTAGCCGACTGTCTGTAGAGGACATGGCAGTTCTTGAAACGAAAGAATACACATGCAAGCGTAAAGCTTAAAGTAGAATATTTCCTAAATACTAGCTAAACTATGAAAGTGAGCACATGCATTGACTACGAACGTGCCGATAGATTAAACAATGACGATTATTGTTTTCATTAAGTAATCTATTTTAAACTTGACATTTGAACATGTATGACCTCAGTTTTGGAGGTGTCATGTCCGCTGCGAACAGCCCATACATTATAATGTAATGCTTCTACCTTTAAGAACGAATCTGAGGCTGTACTACTAGGAAACATTTTGTCTGTTAGTCCTCAAAATAATTTGCTGTATTTGTGACCTTTTATTTTGTAGGCAATACTTTCGAATGGCCTGCAAGGCAGCAAATGGCCAGTCGTGCGAAACGTAATAAAGCAAATATTTATTAGTTAAATAATAGTCGAGATGAAAGCATTGTAGAGAAAGAGAACCTCCATTATAGGTACGAACACGGGTTCCACAAGCGGTGATCTTGTGAAACTCTGCTCTCTCAGTTTGCCTATGAGATCCAGAAAGTAGTAGACAACGAAGCCCAAGATGACGTCGGCTTTGCCTTCCGAAAGACATTTGTCAGAGCTCCACAATATCACGTAAAGTAAATAAATACTTAAATAGAAACGAATTTTTACTATGCCATGTTTTTAAATCGGACTACGAAGTATATATTAATTTCTCCTAGCCCCATAAGAATTCCAAACCCCCGTACAGATAGTCCTGAAAATGTGTGATGGCGAAATTTTAATAACTATCAAAATCATTGTAAAATTTAAAATGTAAACGTGGAGCACATGCAATACATAACTGATGCGTCAATAGTTCACTTCCTCACTTACAAATTTATGTATGAATATTTCACCTCCTTACTATTATCTACTGCATGCACCCCACGTTTTTCGTTTTAAATCTTACTATTATTTCCATAAGTATTAAAATTCCACGATGAGACGTTTCCAGCGCTATGTGTATAGGTTTGGTAATCAGTATGGGGGTAGGATAAATTATTTTATACTTTTTACTTCAATTTATAAGCGTGGTATATTACAACATTCGTTTTTATTTAATTAATAAACGTTTGCTTGTTAGTCTCCTGTGTGTGAAATTTTTCAATCTATTTCAGATATTTTGATAAGATTACAGCAGATAAATGTGGTAAATTTCTGGTTTGTTTCAATTTCTCTTCACCAGATTCAGCAAATATATTCCCTCCTCCTATGTAATCTCGTGAGCAGCCCGTGAAGGAAAAAATTAGAGAGACTTGAGCTCACACGAAGGCTTACCAACAATCATTCTTCCCTCGAACCATTCGCTATTGGAACAAGAAAAGTGGAATATGGTAGTGGTACACAAAGTACCCTCTGCTCCACACCAGACAGGAAACAGTTAATACAGCATTGTCGTCAATGTCTGAGCTACGTAAAAAATTTCAAATCTAGAGCTCATCAGGAAGTTAGATTAAAATCAAGTGCGAAATTTGTACCGTACAGAGAGCCAAGATAACGGCATAATAAATTCGTGGTAAAATACGAGCTTGCGGTGATCAATCGTTAACGCAACAGCTATCGCGACGTTCAGCCCGCCGGCGAGGCATCGCTGCTGTGCTCGCGGCGTGGGTTGAGAGGTCAGCAGTACACCACGGTTTGTCGCGTACGTTATTTCTAACATACATAACACAGATTCTTAAAAAGAAAAATAAATCACT
This sequence comes from Schistocerca gregaria, assembly GCF_023897955.1. NCBI lineage: Eukaryota > Metazoa > Arthropoda > Insecta > Orthoptera > Acrididae > Schistocerca > Schistocerca gregaria. The sequence goes on from NC_064931.1 coordinate 709,136,203, forward strand.
CACGTTTATTAAGCAAGGAATGCTGGAACTGCCTCCCTCCAATGTACAAACGCTTCTGACAGCTGTTTAGGCAATTGCTCACTACACTCTGCAGTTTTCTCTGAGAAATGGCAGCAATTTTTGACGAATGTTAACTTTAAGTATGCCTATCTGATTTGTAGACTTTCTCTTTTAATGCCCTCCACAGAAAAGAACCGCAGGGATTAAATCGTGAGGAATCAGGAGGCCACTGTTGTTAGCGATAACTGTATCTTGAACACGTCATGAATTGTAAGGAGAAATCGGCTGTATGTGCCGCCGCAGAGTCCTGCTAGAAAGTCGCTAAAGCACATTCTCTCTTACTTAAAAGCGCTCCGCCTTGAGGCACCGAGGGAGGTGGTGCAGTGGTTAGACACTGGACTCGCATTCGGGAGGACGACGGTTCAATCCTGTGTCCGGCCATCCTGATTTAGGTTTTCCGTGATTTCCCTAAATCGCTCCAGGCAAATGCCGGAATGGATCCTTTGAAAGGGCACGGCCGACTTCCATCCCCGTCCCTCCCTAATCCGATGAGACCGATGACCTATCTGTCTGGTCTCTTTCCCCAAACAACCTCAACCCAGTCTGCAGGCCACAGGTGGGTCACCAGGACCATCCGACCGCCGTGTCATCCTCAGTTGAGGATGCGGATAGGAGGGGCGTGTGGTCGGCACACGCTATCCCGGTCGTGATGATAGTTTTCTTTGACCGGAGCCGTTGCTATTCGGTAGAGTAGCTCCTCAATTGGCATCACGAGGCTGAGTGCACCCCGAAAAATGGCAACAGCGCAGGGCGGCCTAGACGGTCACCCATCCAAGTGCCGGCCAATCCCGACAGCGCTTAACTTCGGTGATCTGACGGGAACTGGCGTTTCCACTGCGACAAGGTCGTTGCCTCTCTCTTACTTACTAGGCAAAAAAGACTGCAAAAGGTTTCACATATCTCTCGCAGTTATTGTTTCCTGAAGAAAATACGTCTTATTATCCTCTCGTCGGTCACAGGGCATTACAAACCAATATTTTGATCATCCAGGGGTTCCTTGTTTAATACGTTATTCTTTTACTCCAGTAACTGTTATTTTGTGAATTAATGTATCCATTTAGGTGAAATCATGATTCTTCTGAAAAGTCAGATGGTCAATATCTCCGTCATGCACCCTATTCAAAATCCATTCACACAACCGCATTCAGCTTGAGTTCTTGCACTGCATTTATTTTACAAGGCTGTAACTTCAGGAACTTTGTGGCCATCTGAACAAGGCCATAGGAAATTCCCATTTGCTGAGGAAAATGTCGAACTGATTGTCTAGGAGACCTTTCCACAGCATGCCCAGCCTTATCGAGAGTTTCTTCTTTGAGTGCTGTACGTGACTGTCTATTTTTCCTGTCAAGAGTAGTGTCCATCCAACTAAATTTACCAGCCGATGAACCGTACACCAACTATGAACTTGGACAGGAGGAAATTTCTCCAGAAATAATCACCTTACGGCACGCGCTGATTTCAAACGCACATAGAAATCACGCTTGAATACCCTGAGAATAGATTACTTATATTCCACCATTTCACATAAAAACCTTTCACTTAATACTCTATATTCCGTTGTCTAACAAACACGTGCTACTTGCGTGACAATTCCACATAAAGACCTCGCCAGCATTGCCACCAGCTGGCTGCTGGTAGGGCAAACAAACTTCCGCCAGGAGGCTGCGATAAGGGTTGATCACCAGTGTTGCCAAATCAGCCTTTTTAGAGCTAACTCTGGCTTCTTTTTAATACTATTTAACTGGTATATGAGAAATTTTACTGGAGACCAGAAGTATGGCTTTTTTCGTAATCATTTGGCTTTTTTCTGTCTTGCTTCCATGACTATACAAAAGTACTAAAATCCATGTTGATTGGACAGGTATTTTATTTGACAACACTCTTTAATACGCCGTGGAAATAAATCATTAGGGAGAATTCAAAAGCCCAACAAACAAACTAAAGTTCTGTTGGTGTATATGCTTTGGACTTGTCAGCATGCACATAAAAAATCCTACGAAATATAAACTGTTGACAGTGTTACTGGAAACAATGCTGTATCATAGTTGACACCAAAAAACTATCGTAAATTTATAATAATGAAGGAAGGTGTTCTAAGTAAAGCCGAATTTGACTCATGCAGACGAATCTGAGATCATACGCTTTGCGCCTGCAATAAATAATGTGCTAGCGACTGAATTGAGGAAAAGCGAACTTCTATTTAGTCCAGTAGCCTGCTAAGTGTAAGAAATACTGTAATAATACAGTGAATATTGTCCTGTATGTATCTAGCAGATTGTCAGAAAAAGAAATTGTGCGAAAGAAACCAACATGAAGATGTTTATTAAAAATATTTCTCCATCAGATCATCGAGGTTTTAGAAACTCAAAGTATGTTATACATTCACTGTGTAATCTCATCCTTCCCCACATCATTTGTTGATTGTCTCTGACTTCATAATTAACTCTTTTAATTTAGAGAGGAGTAGGATTGGTTCCAGTTCTTCACGTCTAGGGGCTGATTCGTGAAGCTGAAATTTTTGACATAGTAGGTTCTCATGGTTCCAATTGACGTAAAAGGTGCTGAAGTATTGCCTGAGCAGAGATTTCTGTTTATATGCTGATTTATTTCTCTCACATTTATCCGAATCACACTGTCTTTAAAATTTCCACTTCAAAACCGTACATTACATTGTTATTGCCAAAAATTAAAATACGTCCCATCACAACAGAAGAATGTCCATTACTAATCCATTCCGCGGACTAACAATATTCCAAAGAGTTTATACATTTTCTTAACAAATGAATCTTCACCAAATTATATCATTATTTTATAAATGAATCCAGAAGTAAACGTCATAAATATCGTCATGTGGCGCAGTTAATAACAGGAATTTAAAGTGTGCCAGATATTCCATAATTTCAAATATTCCAAAAAAAAGTAATTTTAACTGTACATACAGAGCTAGCACATATCTATTATAACAACGAAAATAAAGAAATTCCATTTTACTTTTTATGGATTATAGCCTGAAATATACCACGTCGTGTACACATTTATAATAAATTCTTTTAGGAAAAACAGATGAGATAATATTAACCTGTTTAAAAAGCTGTAATAATTTTTGTTATCGACTACGTGTGTTGAGGAAAAGTAATGCTAGAGGAAGGTGTCCCTTTACAACTATAAACAGTTTTTATTACTGTAATGTCCAACAGTTTACAAATTAAGCAAATAGATATAAATTCATGCTAGTCTGTTACACAGTATTGTTACTGGGAAAATAAAACTGCACAATAATAGACCTTGTATTATTTCTGTTTTTTAGATACATTTAGCTTATTTCGATTTGAATAATTGGCATCACTGTTGATCACTCTGTATAACACCACCTCAGTGAATGGATTGACGACTTCCTAACGCGTAGAACTCAACTAATTCTTAGTGCGGAGAGGAGTCGTAATATCGAGGGTACACCAAGGATGTAATAAAGGGACGTTATTGTTCACAAAATTGGGACACTGAGAAGACATGTGACCACAGTGAGATTACAGTCATGACAATACGCAAAGAAATAGAATTATCTAACTGTACATACACTTCCATCGTCAACAATGGTTCAAATGGCTCTAAGCACTATGGGACTTAACATCTGAGGGGCCGGCAAAGGTGACTTAGCGGTTCTAGGCGCTACAGTCTAGAACCGCGCGACCGCTACGGTCGCAGGTTCGAATCCAATATGGATGTTATGATCTCCTTAGGTTAGTTAGGTTTAAGTAGTTTTAAGTTCTAGAGGACTGATGACCTCAGAGGTTAAGTCCCATAGGGCTCAGAGCCATTTGAACCAAAGACGGCGCGGATATGCTGTTGCAGAAAACACGGCCACACGATTTGTAGTTGCTGCATAGTGCATCTTCATGGATTGCCGTCCGAAAGAGATCCAGACGTGTTCAGTGGACGACATTTACTGCGAACATGCCGGCCAGGTAAGCACTAGTGCTCGCCATTCTTTGAAGAAGGCTTGCACATTCCTCACAACAAGCGGTCGAGCATTGTCCTGCCGAAATATGGCATGTGAAGCTGCCCGCAGGAGCGGCAACACCTTGGCAGCTAAATCCTCCTTGCTGTAGCGACTGCTGTTTTGATTGCCCTCAACACTAGTGTGGTTTGTATGGTTTTGGGCGTCATTTACTGTAATATGTGACTTAGCCTCCTACATATTGAGAGCATTCTGAGCAGCAACTACTACTTCAGGAGGCTTTAGAGCCCAAGACACTGTCTCTCCTGCATGCATATCCACATGCAATATTTCAACAGAACAATGCCCAGTCACTCGTAACGAGGATTGTGCAAACCTTCTTCGAAGAACGACGAGTACCGCTGCTTCCTCGAGCTGCACTGTAGCATCTAACACGTATGTGGCTGTCACTATGGGACAAGCTGAAGCATGGCGTGTACGAAAACCCTCCCTTCTACCTCTCAGCAGTCAGCGACGACGTTCCCAAGTGCATTGTAGTCTGAGACGGTAGTAGTCTCTGGTTACGAAGTACCGCGTGTGTATTTGAGTGAAGTTAACTGAATCGGAAATAATTATGATGCAGGCACACACTGCTGGAATAAATGTACACGATGGAACGATTAATCTTCTGGCAGGCGCGTCTACTGTTGTTACATAACTAGGCGAGCATTGTAATATTTATAACATGCATATTTCTAAGTAAAAGCAACCCTGGCTGAGCGAACTGTTAAATGTATTGAAGACATCAATTCACATATACTATCAGCCCATATTAATATAAACACTTTTGCCCTTTTAATTTCCTTTGATAACATTTTAGCAAAGCTTGCAACCATGAAAACAGCAGGCGTGCGTTGTATTTTTAACAACATCCAACGCCTGCATCTCGTGGTCGTGCGGTAGCTTTCTCACTTCCCACGCCCGGGTTCCCGGGTTCGATTACCGGCGGGGTCAGGGATTTTCTCTGCCTCGTGATGGCTGGGTGTTGTGTGATGTCCTTAGGTGAGTTAGGTTTAAGTAGTTCTAAGTTCTAGGGAACTGATGACCATCGATGTTAAGTCCCATAGTGCTCAGAGCCATTTGAACCATTATTTTTGCTTACAAGTCAGAAAACTAACAATGAAAGCTAAACAGAGAAGTTGGATCCTTTTTGTGACTGTCGAGTAAGGAACAACATTGAAATAGGTGGCAGCGGTTGCAAAATATCACAAGGTTAACGAATCGGTAAGTCGTAAAAACCGCTGATGTAGTACTTTTTACAACAGTACGCCTGGTGGAGAGTTAGCGTTAGGAAACATCGTGGCGTCAGCAGTCTTAAGGGAGGATTGTACATTTTATCACTGTAAAGTATTAAATTTGATGATGGTGTAAAGATCAACTCGATTCAAAGACATAATTTACGTGAACTCTTTAGTTTATTACACATTGCATGAGAATGAACGAGCATCGCAGTAAGTCATGAAATCGGGTAACTTGCGAACATAGAATGTAACTATGGGACGTAGGTAAAAGATGTATCGTTTTCCGAAGTTACTTGGTGAGGGTTGGAATTAAATAATACTTAAAAAACGGAAATGATCGTATGGCACTGTTGGCCGGGAGGCCCCTTTCGGGGGACGCCACTGAGTCAATGATGATTAAAATGATGATGAAGGACACGCAACTCCCAGTCCCCTGCCGGGAATCCAAGCCAGGCCCCTTGCGTGGTAGGCGGTAACGCTACCGCTACGCTACGGAGGCGGACAAATAACATTCATATATTGTATGAAAGCGTGAAAACAAGCATTCGTACAACTGATTCTCCTTGATGGGTAACGAATCTACAGTCTTCAGCTAAGATGCACAATTACGTCTGACCTCCAGCGGGAATTTCTAAGTAGCGTGCATGGAGGACGTGGGCAGGGAATCAGGATAGGTGGGGCTAGGTGGGAGTGAGGGTGGTTAACGCAACCGCTTAATAAACAGGAGATCCCAGATTCCAGTCTCTGTGCGGCACACATTTCCACTCGTCGCCGCTGATTCCGCGTATGGTGCCGATGCACCTGACCTCAGGAGTCCTTTTCCTTTCCTTTCTCTCCCCTCCGCCTGCAGTTTACGTATAATATCCATATACATGAGTTTGTGAAATTTCACTGGACCTGCCTCTACATATAAATTACAGTGACTATTTTCTGACGAGAGAAAGGGGAAAAGCACGTGGAACTGATAATGCGCTGATGAACGTTGGAAAGTGAATCCGGACACGATCCTGAATATCCATTTCCACTGTGGTCCTAACACGCCGCGACTAATCACGCTCACCGTTATTGTTGGTCTCATATAAGTAAAACGGTAACATCGTGTCTGGCTGCAATCAAGTACGTTGCGAGGACCGCTCCGTCGAGGACCTGCACGCTGGATCCCAGTATGATAATGGAGTCTCCCGTTCCAGTTGAGAGCCTGCAGAGTACCGGTGTGTTCAGTACCGACTTCGGAGAGGGGGTCCTTAATTTATAGTCAATAAAGAACTGACTGTGCACCTATTTCCACCGAGAATCTGAACAAACGATCCTCTTAAAGTTGTAGAAGTCCGCCAGTGGTGTAACTGTTTTTTATATCAAAATCTCCCTCTAATAGAGGCAAAACTTTTAAATTTAATGATCTCGATTTCCTCCCCACATCTGCTAAATCATCGTTCTATATGTTACGTCATGCTGACATCACATCTATTTCAGCAACTGGTGCCCCGTCAAATAGTAGCTAGTCTCACATTACAAGCCCAGGGAAAAGCTAATAAACTGTGCTGGAGTCTTTCCGACAACTCTGCGGTACCTTCTGAGCCTGTAACATGTCTAAGCTGTTTTGTCATGTTTTTTTACGCCAGGAAATGTTTATTAGTTTATCAGCTGAATGTACTTTTCTCAGCATGGTCCAGACGCTACCTCCAGCCGGGGGAAGGTCAGTCGTCCTGGACGAGTTCTTTCAGCTCGGCCACCCAAAGTGAATGTTGGCAGCAAACTGATCAACAGGCTGGGCAAGAGTATGAAACTAGGTGAGGCAACTTAAGCCTATACAAAAGAAGGGCAGCTTCCACGTGTCGATCGCCCTGCTAGTGGTTCCGCGATGGATGCGTTCGTATGGTTAGTTTCGGCGTGCCTGTCTAGCATATCAGGACATTTCAGTTCTAAAGCTCACTCGGAAAAGCAAATTAAAGAGCTAACACCATGTTAAACTACAGAATGTTAAAATGTGGAGTGAAATCAGCACTTACATCCAATCTAGTCCCGTTCGTCAATATAAACATTTACAGTATTATATTATTTGTCTAGCTCAACTCCACCTGCACAAAAAGTTTGTGCAAGAAATCTCCCACTAAAGAAAGGTAGTAGGGCAAACATGGAAAATTTTAAATGAGCTGTTCTCCATGTGCCGGCCTCAGTGGCCGAGCGGTTCTAGGCGCTACAGTCTGCAACTACCGCTATGGTCGCAGATTCAAATCCTGCCTCGGGCATGGATGTGTGTGATGTTCTTAGGTTAGTTAGGTTTAAGTAGTTCTAAGTTCTAGGGGACTGATGACCTCTTAAGTTAAGTCCCATAGTGCTCAGAGCCATTCGTGGATGGCACCCAATGTCAGCAGCGGAAATGAGGGTAAGATCAAAAGAGTTTAATTATCAATAATCACATGGAAACAGAGATCCAAAACAACATACACTATGTGATCAAAAGTATCCGGAAACATACCTTTGCTGTCTTGATTACTGTTGATCGTTATGATGTTGCAGCACAAGAGTTAACCCTAAATTTTGCACGTCTGAATGCTAAGAAACGGTCGGACTCAGATCCACCCCACTGCCAACCAGACTTGACAAAGACAAAAACAATCAAAGACAGAAATTTGGAGCAAACAAACAGGTGCTAGTGTTCATAAGGGGTTGTATGCTGAGTACAGACTTAACATTTCTGTAGCAATAATTCGTACAATTCAAGCACAGAACAGCCCAAGCCACTGATACTGCACTGCATTAACAAGGCTTTACAAAATGAAATGCTATTAGGCTGCAACAAAATAATGCTCATCTTGTAAACTACTTGAGTGATATCATGGCGAGTATTCAGCAAACAAATCTTCCAAAATTTTTTAAACTCCCAAAATTTGCTGCTTTTATCTCATATATTCAGCATTAACTTTATATTTATCGATTGTGAGGAAACTAAGACATCCAAAACTCTGTACTTGAAACTAAATAATAACAATGCATTGCTTAACTAAAATAAACATAACAGATTACACATGAATAATACCAAACTGTCATTATATATTACTAACGCTAAAAATGCAAAAGGCCTGTGAAGTTTTCTTCCAAAATAAAAAATAGACTCCCATGCACCAGACATTATTTGGGTGCAACCGAAACAAATACCTCTCTATGCATAGAATACATTGCATTTCTGTCAGAAGAACCATATATACATGGCGTCTCTCCTAAGAGTCGTCATGAGAATTTTATCTAGTATATTAGCAGATATTTGCAATTGGGTTCTGGCACCGTGTCGCTGGAAACAGTCGAAACAAGTAACGCTCATTACATTCATTATACGACGCCCGTCTCGACGGAAAGCGTTCGATTGTTTCCTGTTACTAAGACAGTGAGCCGGCCGGAGTGGACGGGCAGTTCTAGGCGCTACAGTCTAGAGCCAAGCGACCGCTACGTTCGCAGGTTCGAATCCTGCCATGGGCATGGATGTGTGTGATGTCCTTAGGTTAGTAAGGTTTAATTAGTTCTAAGATCTAGGGGACTGATGACCACAGATGTTAAGTTCCATAGTGCTCAGAGCCATTTGAACCACAGCAGTCTGACAGCGACTGAGTAGCACTGCATGTTTGACGGTAACAGTCAGCGGGGGCCAGGGAAGTGCTGTGGCTGATGGAGTTCAAATGGCTCTGAGCACTATGGGACTTAACTTCTGAGGTCATCAGTCACCTAGAGCTTAGAACTACTTAAATCTAACTAACCTAAGGACACCACGCACATCCATGCCCGAGGCAGGATTCAAACCTGTGACCATAGGGGTCGCGCGGTTCCAGACTGAAGCACCTAGAACCGCTCAGCCACTACGGCCGGCTCAGAATGGTCGCATCCGTGTTTGGCGACATCGCAGTGAACGCACATTGGATGCGTGTATTCGTCATCGCCATACTGGCGTATCACCCAGCGTGATGGTATGGGGTGTAATTGATTACAATGGACTATTAGCCCGGAGACCATGGCTGTGGTTACCCTTGACGCTGCATCACAGACAGGAGCGCCTATGATGGTGTACTCAACAACGAACCTGAGTGCACGAATGTCAAAATGTCATTTTTTCGGATGAATCCAGGTTATGTTTACAGTATCATGATGGTCGCATCCGTGTTTGGCGACGTCTCAGTGAACGCACATTGGAGGCATGTATTCGTCATCGCCATACTGGGGTATCACCCAGCGTGATGGTATGGGGTGCCATTACAAGTCTCGGTCACCTCTTGTTCACATTGAGGGCACTTTGAACAGTGGACGTTATATTTCAGATGTGTTACGACCCGTGGCTCTACCCTTCATTCGATCCCGGCGAAAACCTACATTTCAGCAGGATAATGCACGACCGCATGTTGCAGGACATGTACGGGCCTTTCTGGATACAGAAAATGTTCGCCTGTTCCCTGGCCAGCACATTCTCCAGATATCTCACCAACTGAAAACGTCTGGTCAATGGTGGCCGAGCAACTAGCTCGTCTCAATACGCCAGTCACTTCTCTTGATGAACTGTGGTATTGTGTTGAAGCTGCATGGGCAGCTATACCTGTACACGCCATCCAATCTCTGTTTGACTCAATGCCCAGGCGTAACAAGGCCGATGTTACAGCTAGAGGTGGTTGTTCTGTGTACTGATTTCTCAGGATCTATACACCAAAATTGCGTGAAAATGTAATCACATGTTAGTTGTAGTATAATATATTTGTCCAATGTATACCAGTTTATCATCTGCTTTTCTTCTTTGTGTAGCAATTTTAATGGCCAGAAACATTTACCTATAACCAAACTACCAGAAATTTATCCACTTCCCATACATTATCTCATTTCAACACAAAACTAGCTACAAGCAACTGCTATTTGCATAATGTGGCCACACTCTCACTGCTTCTCCAAATATTATAGCTAAACGCATATACTCAACAATGTTCAGAGTAATAAATCAAAATGTAAACTAACGCTTAATCTACTGTTGCAGCAACACGGCTTAAGATAGGGAATGTTAGTTTTGTGCGATATTCAGAGCACAAGTTACCGCCAGGTGTGGGCCAGATTGCAGTATGTTACGCATACCAGCATTTGGGAACGCAAATAGAGGCCAGAGTGGTCTAGAACTGCTGGAGAGGGCGCACACAGTAGTTTCCATGGCGTAAGTCACAGGCAGAAGGGGGTCACTGGCCAACTTAAGTCCGGAAAGCTTTTGACACCGTTCCTCACAAGCGACTTCTAATCAAGCTGCGGAGCTATGGGGTATCGTCTCAGTTGTGCGACTGGATTCGTGATTTCCTGTCAGGAAGGTCGCAGTTCATAGTAATAGACGGCAAATCATCGAGTAAAACTGAAGTGATATCAGGTGTTCCCCAGGGAAGCGTCCTGGGACCCCTACTGTTCCTGATCTATATAAATGACCTGGGTGACAATCTGATCAGTTCTCTTAGACTGTTCGCAGATGATGCTGTAATTTACCGTCTAGTAAGGTCATCCGAAGACCAGTATCAGCTGCAAAGCGATTTAGAAAAGATTGCTGTATGGTGTGTCAGGTGGCAGTTGACGCTAAATAACGAAAAGTGTGAGATGATCCACATGAGTTCGAAAAGAAATCCGTTGGAATTCGATTACTCGATAAATAGTACAATTCTCAAGGCTGTCAATTCAACTAAGTACCTGGGTGTTAAAATTACGAACAACTTCAGTTGGAAGGACCACATAGATAATATTGTCGGGAAGGCGAGCCAAAGGTTGCGTTTCATTGGCAGGACACTTAGAAGATGCAACAAGTCCACTAAAGAGACAGCTTACACTACACTCGTTCGTCCTCTGTTAGAATATTGCTGCGCGGTGTGGGATCCTTACCAGGTGGGATTGACGGAGGACATCGAAAGGGTGCAAAAAAGGGCAGCTCGTTTTGTATTATCGCGTTATAGGGGAGAGAGTGTGGCAGATATGATACACGAGTTGGGATGGAAGTCATTACAGCATAGACGTTTTTCGTCGCGGCGAGACCTTTTTACGAAATTTCAGTCACCAACTTTCTCTTCCGAATGCGAAAATGTTTTGTTGATCCCAACCTACATAGGTAGGAATGATCATCAAAATATAATAAGAGAAATCAGAGCTCGAACAGAAAGGTTTAGGTGTTCGTTTTTCCCGCTCGCTGTTCGGGAGTGGAATAGTAGAGAGATAGTATGATTGTGGTTCGATGAACCCTCTGCCAAGCACTTAAATGTGAATTGCAGAGTAGTCATGTAGATGTAGATGTAGATGTAGATATGTGTAGGTGACGGAATCCGGCGCGATTAACAAAACGGAGGCGCACAGCCAAGTATAAATAGGTGACATTTTCTAACGAATTTCATTCAAGATTGGAAGCTCTCCTGGAGGGCAAGGTGTGTCGCACCGCCAGTCTGCAGGCAGCAACAGATGGGGCGACAGTGTCCCAGTCCACGGCAGGTCGTTGGTTCGAACACCTGAGGCCGACGGGGGGTCCGTAGCCAGCTAGCCAGCAGCACGCCACTCCACGGCTCGCTAGAGCCAGCTACACCAGCAGGGAAGGATGCAGTGGGCCGTTCGGCGGCTCCCAGCGGAGCAGCGCTGAGTCAACGGGGAAGAAGACCCCTGAGCCGGCTGTCATCACAGCGCTGACGACGCAGTTCTACAAGGCCGACAAACAGCTGCGTGTTCTACTGGGTCGCTGGGGCAGTGGCCTCAGCATTGCGGCGCCCAGTGACGCGGACCGAGGTGAACGGAGCACTGTAGTGGAAACAATGAATGATTTAAAATCTTGGCTGAGTTTTAATACTGAACCTCCTGGCACCCACCCAGTACATTTGGTCATTCTGATACATTCGGTGGCAGAATTCGCTACATCATTTGGTGTCAGGATAGAGGATGTAGTCTGTCCAGTATGACATTCGAGCCTACTACCTGCGTTATGGATACAAGGTGTGGTGAGTGCTGGCAAAATTCTTCTTTATGACTGTTAGACGTTTTCTTTCTTTTTTGTTTTTTCGAGTATGCCTCCTGGCAAGCCACATTTTAGATGTTTTGCGTAGGCATAGTATTTTTTGTTGTCAGAATAAGTGTCAGTGTGTTTGGGGCAGTAAGATTTACTTCTTTTCGTGGCATGTGATTACTTTTGTACGGTTCTATGCGCTACAGTCTGGAACAGGCCGACCGCTACGGTCGAAGGTTCGAATCCTGCCTCGGGCATGGATGTGTGTGATGTCCTTAGGTTAGTTAGGTTTAAGTAGTTCTAACCTCTAGGGGACTGATGACCTCATCTACATCTACATCCATACTCCGCAAGCCACCTGACGGTGTGTGGCGGAGGGTACCCTGAGTATCTCCATCAGTTCTCCCTTCTATTCCAGTCTCGTATTGTACGTGGACAGAAGGATTGTCGGTATGCTTCTGTGTGGGCTCTAATCTCTCTGATTTTATCCTCATGGTCTCTTCGCGAGATATACGTAGAAGGGAGCAATATACTGCTTGACTCTTCGGTGAAGTTATGTTCTCGAAACTTTAACAAAAGCCCATACCGAGCTACTGAGCGTCTCTCCTGCAGAGTCTTCCACTGGAGTTTATCTATCACCTCCGTAACGCTTTCGCGATTACTAAATGATCCTGTAACGAAGCGCTCTGCTCTCCGTTGGATCTTCTCTATCTCTTCTATCAACCCTATCTGGTGCGGATCCCACACTGCTGAGCAGTATTCAAGCAGTGGGCGAACAAGCGTACTGTAACCTACTTCCTTTGTTTTTGGATTGCATTTCCTTAGGATTCTCCCAATGAATCTCAGTCTGGCATCTGCTTTACCGACGATCAACTTTATATGATCATTCCATTTTAAATCACTCCTAATGCGTACTCCCAGATAATTTATGGAATTAACTGCCTCCAGTAGCTGACTTGCTATTTTGTAGCTAAATGATAAGAGATCTATCTTTCTATGTATTCGCATCACATTACACTTGTCTACATTGAGATTCAATTGCCATTCCGTGCACCATGCGTCAAATCGTTGCAGATCCTCCTGCATTACAGTACAATTTTCCATTGTTGCAACCTCTCGATACACCACAGCATCATCTGCAAAAAGCCTCAGTGAACTTCCGATATCATCCACCAGGTCATTTGTGTATATTGTGAATAGCAACGGTCCTATGACACTCCCCTGCGGCACACCTGAAATCAGTCTTACTTCGGAAGACTTCTCTCCATTCAGAATGACATGCTGCGTTCTGTTATCTAGGAACTTCTCAATCCAATCACACAATTGGTCTGATAGTCGGTATGCTCTTACTTTGTTCATCAAACGACTGTGGGGAACTGTGTCAAACGCCTTGCGGAAGTCAAGAAACACTGCATCTACCTGTGAACCCGTGTCTAAAGCCCTCTGTGTCTCGTGGACGAATAGCGCTAGCTGGGTTTCACACGACCGCCTTTTTCGAAACCCATGCTGATTCCTACAGAGTAGGAAGTTAAGTCCCATAGTGCTCAGAGCCATTTTTGATTACTTTTGTATTGGTTTATAATGATACTGAGTATGACGATACGGAGCGGTAGGAAGTCAGATTGTTCTTGTAGTTAAATGTTTCTGTCGGGACTAACTGGGAACGAAAGCAACGCAGTGGCAGAGTCAAGGACGCAAAGTGTGTCGGAACCAGAAGCGGTGCGAATTTTGATGGAAAAAGTAGCACAATTGACAGCAGACAATACGCAGTTGAGAAATAAATTAACATCTAGATAGAAGTGAGTGGGGAGCCGCTTCTGATCAGTCGTTGTTGATTAGGGTGCAGGAGATGGATCCAGCTGCTGCAAGTTTGATTATTCCGTTTTCTGGCAAGGTATCTGAGGATGAGCGTTCGTTTGTGGAGGAGTTGGAGACTTCAGCGGTGATGAATGGTTGGTCTGATGAGCAGTTGTTACATATAGCCAAGATTAGATTAACAGGTGAAGCAAAAACATATGTAAGGTGTTCTGAGGCATTAAGGAAGGCAGGACAGTATAAGCAATTAATGGAAGGGCTTTTATTAATGTACAAAAAGCAAAATAACGCTCGGTACTTTAGGGAGAGGTTAAGTACAATGACGAAGAGACAGGGGGAGACAGTGAAGAAATTTGCGGACAGGATAAGGGAAATTAATGAGCGAGCATACCTTCGAGTTGGGTCAGAGCGATGAAGCGAATAGTGTTCAGTTGCAGGAGGCCGACCAAAGGGCACTTCATGTATTTTTGAGAGGGGTACCGGCGCATAAGCCACAGAAACTGCGTGAAGAGACTCCGAAAGATTTGTATTCGGCCATTCAGCTGGCAATTCAGTGTGAGGAAATAGACATGGCAACAGGGGTACGCGAGAGACAAACAGTGTTTGCAGCGGGTTGAAATGTTTTAAGTGCGGTCGTACGGGACATATGCAGAGGCAATATACCCAGTCACCAAGGGATGGAAATTAGCAGCGTGGAGAATGGAGAATTAGAGACAGGAGAGGTGGACAATCGTTAAACGGCAGAGGGGGCCCAAGACCCACCTAAGGGACCTCTAGTTTAATTTCAATGCTACGAATACGTATGCAGAGGTGGGATGTTTAGTGGTAGGATCCGTAGGAACTAGAAACTTTAAGATTTTGTTGGGCACAGGGGCGCAAGTATCACTGGCTACTAAGAACATAATGGGACGAAGGAAGTTAGACCTACCACGTTATAAGTTGCGTTAAGTGGGGGATAAGGAGGTCACGCCTTTGGGGTCGGTGACAGTTGACTTTCGCATAGGGAGAGTCCGATTTAATGCATGCACGGAGGTGGTACGACATGATCCTAGGAGTAGATTTCTTGCATCAACATCATGCCAAGATTGACCTTGGACAACGAACCCTGGAACTTGGTGGAATGTTATTCCCGCTAGGGAAACTTTTGTCAATGCAGAGTTGTCGCGAGGGGCGTTCAACATAATGAACAAACCAATTGAACGGCGTACATTAGCATTAAGGCTAATGAAGGATTTTGCAGATTTAGCACACCCGTTGACGCGATTGTTACGGAAGGGTATAAAATTTGAGTGGAAGGATGAGTATCAGAAAGTGTTTCACAAACTGAAAGAAGTGTTAACATCAAGTCCGGTCCTTGTGTTTCCAGATTTTGAATTAGAATTACTCAACAACAGAGAGGGAGATGCTTAACGTAATCTGTGGAATCAAATGTTATTCATATGGGAGAAGATTTCGGGCAGTGAGAGATAATGCTGCTTTGAAGTGGTTGTTAGGATTGAAGGATCCGTCCACTGGACTCGCTCGATGGGCTGTGAGGCTTAGTGAATTCGACTGCGAGGTGGTGCACAAGCCTGGGCAGAAGCACGGTAATGCTGATGCACTAAGTAGGAAGGTGTCTAAAGTAGAATCCGTAGGTTGTGACCTAGCAGTATGGCAAACATTACAGGACGCTGACAACGATTGTAAATTGTATTGGACACAGCCACAGTTTCAAAAAATGGTTCAAATGGCTCTGAGCACTATGAGCACTATGGGACTTAACATCTATGGTCATCAGTCCCCTAGAACTTAGAACTACTTAAACCTACATTACCTAAGGTCATCACACAACACCCAGTCATCACAAGGCAGAGAAAATTCCTGACCCCGCCCAGGAGTCGAATCCGGGAACCCGGGCGTGGGAAGCGAGAACGCTACCGCACGACCACGAGATGCGGACACAGCCACAGTTAAATATGTACGACGGTTTTCTGTGCAGGGAAACGAAGTTAGGGCCAAGGGTAGTAGTGCGAGAGAAACTGAGAGATGAGGTTTTAAAGGAAGCCCATGATCACGTGTTATCCGGCCATGGAGAGCGACGAATAGGAGGTATTGGTGGAGAGGTAGGAAAGGAGATACGGTTCAGTATGTCAAGAATTGTATACCATGTGCGCAGAGAGCAGATTTGAGTCGGAAAAAGATACAGCTACAATGGTTACCGAAAGCGATATGTCCATTTTCTTTTCTGGAATTGATGTCTTACGACCTTTTAGGTGAACACCATCAGGGAACAGATTCATTCTCACAATAATAGACCATTTTTCGAGGTATGTGGAGATGGTGGCTATGCCAAATCAACAGGCAGCAATGGTCGCACAAGCGTTAGTAAACAACTGGATTTTGAAGTTTGAAGTGTACCAGAGACAATAATTACTGACCAAGGGACCAACTTCATGTCCGATTTAATGAAGGAGCTGTGTAAATTGTTGAACGTAAAGAAGTTGTGTACGAGTGCGTTGCATCCACAGGCCAACGAATGGACACAACGGGCACACAGAACAATGGGGAAGGTGCTGAGTTTTCTTGTGGAATCTCATCATCATCAGTGGAATGAGTATTAGAAGCATATTCTATGCGCATACAACGCAAATGTCCGTACAAGTACCGGTTTGTTTCCATATGAGGTAGCGTACGGGGGAAAAATGCCGTCACCATTTGATTCAGTGAAGCTACAGAAAGGCAGGAATGGTAAATCTGTATATCAATTCGCAAGGCAGGACGACGCAGTGAAGCGGAAAGGAAGTTTACCGTAGTATAAAGTGGGGCAGTGGGTGAAATGGCTCTGAGCTCTATGGGACTTAACATCTGAGGTCATCAGTCACCTAGAACTTAGAACTACTTAAACCTATCTAATCTAAGGACATCACACACACCCATGTCCGAGGCAGGATTCGAACCTGCGACCGTAGCGGTCACGCGGTTCCAGGCTGAAGCGCCTGGAACCGCTCGTCCACAACGGCCGACGGCAGTGGGTGATGCTGTCCAGCCCCTATACGCATAAAGGGAAAACGGAGAAGTTCCTCACGAGGTATCAAGAGCCATACCAAGTTGTTGAACCACATCTCCCGTTAATGTTAAGTTTCAGCTGCCAACTAGAACGACGATAGTACACATTGGGCGGTTACGGCCATTTAAGGGTCGCCCGGATGTGATTCCAGGCGTGTCACAGGAAGGAAAAAGGAAAAGAGCGCGAGCGAAGACAGTTGCTAAGCGCAGTGAAAACTAGGAAGATAGAGTACAGCATTATGTACCGTATGCTTTGCGATCTAAAAAGTAGTAGAGAATTTGTAGTTTCTTTTTGGTTTTATGTTCGTGTCATGTCTCATTGAGTTGGCGTAGAGTAATTGAGCACTGTATTTTATATGCGTTTACGAGCACTGTGAGCCTGCTAGGGCAGCAGTCTTTTTGAAGAGAGAGGAAGGGTGATGGTGATACCTGTCCTCAGTTTACTGAAAAGGGAAGTGTAGCGTCTGACGTATGTGGAGTGTTGTTGGAGGAGAAATCAAACGCAATTCTGGAGAAATAAATGCGTCGTAGTAGATTTTGCGGCAAAGCCATAACAAATATAAAGTGAACGATGTCAGAGTCGCACGATTCCTTGTTTAAATTGTTAGTTGTCGACAGTACTGGATCAGGAAAGTCGTGTTTATTGCACCAGTTGATATAATGTAAATTTAAGGATTAAAGTAGTTGCTCAATCGGTGTTGAGTTTGGATTAAAAATAGTGAATGTTGGAGGAAAATCTGTGAACCTACAAATGTGGGAAACATGCACGGTGCAGTAATTTTTAGCCAGGGGGAAAGGAATAGACTGTCCAAGGGACATCGTGGAGACAAAAATGTAGCTTGCAACAGGTCGAGATGCATTGGATCTTCTCCACCTACGATAATATGGTAGTAGCAGAAAGTTGTTTTGAGCGGGGAGTATTTGCAGAAGCGAAACGTATAGATCTCGAGGGGAGCGTAATTCTAATCAATGAAACTAAGTGTAACATAATAGGACCAACCTTCCATCTGCCAGCGTCAATTTCAGGACTCACACAATTGAATGTTACGCAGCCACAGCTGTACTGGCCAGAAACCACTTTAGCGTTTTTGCCAATCCAGAATCTGACCTTGTTAAATCAAACTCTGCAACAAGGTCTGTTGAGATCCGTAAACCAGTTCATTTTAGAACAAGAGGGGCGCATATCAGCAGAACACTTTGTTCAACATGTCGGTTAGTATAGGGAAAGGCAATGGTAAATAACGATCATTTTGAGCATCTCTGTGCCAAGTGTCATCACAGCCTTAACTTTGTTATGTGTTGTTTTCTTTCTGATCAGGCGGAGAGATAATTCCAAAAGGGAACCAAGGGTAGTCCAAGTCACAGTGGATTGGATAAAGCGAGGGCGTGAGGCGAGTGGGTAAGGGGTTGATCGAGCAGTGGACGTCCAGTAAGGAATTTTTACGTTTTGTTTCGTGTCATGGTTTTAAGGGGCAGTAGACCACATTTAAGTTTTCTAATAGTAAGGAAATACGACATATGTGCCGACACAAACAAGTTAAGAGTTATTTAAAGGACGACTCGGGGACCGGGTCTTTCCGAAGAGGGGAATAATGTAGCGGCACCACCGTTTTGGATAGGGAAAGTTAGTTCTGTGCGATATTTGGAGTACGAGTTGCAGACAGGTGCGGGTCGGATTGCAGTAAGTTACGCATACCAGCAGTTGCGAAGTCAAATAGAGGCCACAAGAGCCTAGAACTGCCGGAGAGGGCGCACACAGCAGTTTCAATGGCTCAAGTCAGGCAGAAAGGGGCACTGGCCAGTCTAAGTGTTATGCGTATGTGACACGGACCGGCGCGCTTAACAAAACTGAGGCTCACAGGTTCCGTTTTCTAACGAGATTCATTCAAGTGTGGCAGCTCTCCTGGACGGCGAGGCGTATCACACCGCCGGGTTACAAGCAGCAACGGATGGGACAACAGCGTCACATTCCATGGCGGGTCGTTGGTTCGACACCCTGAAGCCGTGGCGGGGTCCGTAGCCAGCCAGCCAGCGGCGGGCCACTCCACGGCTCGCTACCGCCAGCTATGCAAGCGAAGAAAGACGCAGCGGGCCGCTTGACAGCTCCCAGTAAAACAGCGCACTGGTGTGCATTCTTGATTTATCTTAACATATTCCCTCTTTCACTGCTTCCTTTCCAATCGTCACTTGCACATACAAGCTGCCCATAAAAATCTTTTCAGTCAAACCACTTTTGAATGTAACTTTCTTCCTGCCACTCCGAACATTCATTTCAAGTGTCTTTTGCCTCATATTTACTTAGAAAGTCTGTGTGTAGCACCACATTTGTGCTCAGATTCGGAACCTTGAGAAAAGCTTGATTAAATAATTCTCCATCAATACTTACATCTATAACAGCCTCCTTCCTTACTGGCTCACTGTAATTCACAGTAGAATTCTTGATACTCACTCCTGTGCTGGAAATTCTACGGTATTTATATCCTTAATATTTTCAAAGATGTTTTCTGCTATTTCACATACAGAACTATCAGTTCCACCAGAGAATCCTCAAATTTCTCTGCCACTTCAATATTAATTAAGGTAGAACCTTTTCCATATAATTATGCCTTAGTTCTGTTTCTGCTAGCAGATCCCCTTCTATTTCATGGAAACAGTCTCAAGTCATGGTACACATTCGCATTTCACCAAATAGTTCAGTTTCATTATGCCCCGCAAATGTTACATTAAACACCTTTCTGAATTCTAAACTTTTCCTACTTCATTCCCATAGTTATCTGGCAACCCTACATCTTTTATTCTCCCAAACCTCTGCAATTAACTGCTTATGAAATGTGGCAAGCCCTACTCAATCTCTGGTCTCATAAACACAAATTTAGCAAGCCCTACTGAATCTCTGGTCTCATAATCAAATTCCTCCTTCTCAATCCAATCACCATTCATATCATTCTCAGTCGTGCACACCTGCAGTTCATCACTGATAATGACAACGTTTTGAACCTTCTCATCACCTCCACCATTCACGAGTATATCAAGTAAATTATTATTGACAGCAATATTGCCCAAATTATCTTCCCCCATCGTAGATACAATTCCTCGCTCCACTAAATCAACATCTCTGCACCCATTAAATATTTCTTTGAAAGGAATTTTGTGTTCAGTTTTTTTTACAAATTATTTCCTTTACTTGCGCAGCTTAATCAAAGTTGCATACATTCAGATCATCAGGTTTTCACTTCTCCAACCATTTTCCCCTAGTTATCCAATCATGAGAATCAAAATCACTTTGCCCTCGTACTTTCAGTGAATAAAGGTGCCTGCCCAACCCCAACATTTATCTTGTTAGTAACTGAATTAATTTCATTATAATCTAATGCATGACTCACTATGCACAGCAATAATATCACCTGCAACTTTATTCTGCACTTCAGGAACACCAATTAAACATAAATTTCAGGAACCTTATCCTGTATACACACAAATTCATAAATGTCATTGCGACATACATCCCTTTGTACCCCGCCTTCAGGTAAACCATTAGATTTAAGGGTCACTGTCTGCACACAGTTATCACTTTCTTCCATTGAAGTAGATTCCACTACATCTAATTTATTATCATCACTGTTACAAATGGTTCAAATGGCTCTGAATACTATGGGACTTAACATCTGAGGTCATCAGTCCCCTATAACTAACCTAAGGACATCACACACATCCATGCCCGAGGCAGGATTCGAAACTGCGACCGTAGCGGTCACGCGGTTCCAGACTGAAGAGCCTAGAACTGCACGGCCACACCGGCCGGCATCACTGTTGAAAATTAGATTTTTATTCATCTCACAATGGCACACATTTATTTTCATGGGCTGCAAAGCTGATTTGATTGGTTATGAAGTACAGTCCCCACGTTAACATTATCCTCTTGAACAACTTCCCTATTGCGACTGTTTTTATTAAACAGACCTCCAACATTTATTCTTCCACATGATCCCATGTATTCCCATAAACATTGCTCCTCTGAGCATTCCTCTTACATGCTGCATAAACCAGCCTTCCCACAAGTTCCTCACACCCAGAACTGCTCCCATTCCACAGATTCTTTCTTCCTTTATTCCTTTGATTCTGTCATCAATGGGAAACATAAATTCATTTTGTCTATACTTATCATTCCATACTCTCTCTGCCATTGTTAAAAAAATGGTTCAAATGGCTTTGAGCACAATGGGACTAAACTTCTGATGTCATCAGTCCCCTAGAACTTAGGACTACTTAAATCTAACTAACACACATCCATGCTCGAGGCAGGATTCGAATCTGCGACCATAGCGGTCACGCGATTCCAGACTGTAGCGCCTAGAACCACTCGGCCACTCCGACCGACTCTGCCATTGTTCTCTTGCTTCTGTTTGTAACACCGAAAATGCAGGATGCATGGCCCCTGCTACCGATATATAATTTTTTTGCTGAATTTTATGTAAATATTTGTAATTTAAATGCTTTCTTTTAATAAGTAGGGACATTCCTTCACTATATGTGTAAAATATTTGGGTAGGAAGGTGTTGCGCGGAGCGCGCGGAGAGGGAGAGACGTGTTCCAGCTCTTGTAGTATGCAGAAGTGTGGTGTTAACGCTCCCTCAGTAGAGAGTACCATTTTGGCGGCATCATGTACGCCCGCAAGCCAGATTTCTAGTGGCAGGAGTAAGGGCAGTGGACAGGTGGAAGAGGCTGTATTAATTACAATCACCCGTTCCTGTAATAGAGGCTGTATTAATTACGATTACACATATCTGTAATTAGCCGTGCTCCACAAGATGCTACCGTCTTCAACAACAGCACCAGTTCCAGCAACACAGATTCGTCATCGGTTCAGAGTTTCGTCGTATGCACAGCACTGAAGTAAGACTGTTCATTGGTAGAAAGTATTCTCGGCTAACTCAGCACCACAACTGAATGTGATCTGATTAATAAAATTTCTTTAAATAATAATCAGTTAAACTCAGGATGACTGTGTCCTCATTGTACTCAGACATTGTTACCAAGTAGGGTCCTTGTCCCTTATATGTTATCCGAGCGTCATAAGAAACTAATTGAATAGTTAAAGCCAGTTTATAAATGAATAATTTCACTTTTAAGTATGTTAGTCTTAGTCTAATTTCAAGTAACTGATGTACAACAGAGGCTTTAGTAAATAAGTAAAGCAATTTCATTATTCAAGTTTGAGAATCAATCACTGGAAAAAATCCAAATCTAAAGAAATGATCAAATTAAGAGCGTGGAAGTTTTATTTGTTTTACATATAGTTTGGAGCACATGGATGTTTGGCTTGGTACGCATTCTCTTATTTATTTCTGTTCAAGTAAGTAAGAAAGTCTTGGTTGTTCAGAGAATAATGTGAAATCCAGTTTGCAAAATAAGTAACTGCGAAGTAAAATGCTTGCTTTTTTTCTAAATTTCTTTGATGACGTTACGTTGAAGTCACTGAAAGTCATTGTTCACGCAACGGAGTTCATTACTAACATTCAGTTTAATTGCGTATTATCAAATCATTACTCAATTGTTTTGTCTCAAAATTTATTGATAAATATAACGTAAGACTTACTTCTCAGTTTTCTTTATCATTACATACTCACTTAAAATTAGTGTCAAAAAATGTGACAACTTTCAGTTGCCATGTCAGTGTATAATAATACCCGTTTTTCTTTCCCATCATCTTGTACAGGATTTTCGATTTAAATTACCCTACTGGGCTAGAGACCTTTAATTATTTTCTTTTCGTTCATTAGTGTAACTTTTGGATTCATGATCATGGTACCCCTTTTCTGTCGAGTGTTGTTCGTGAGTGAATGCACAAAATAACTTGCATTTTTCCAAATTATAACCCTGTTCGGTTTAATTAGTTTTTATTTTTAGTAGACTTTTACATGAGATTGGTCTGTTGCACACTTTCCTCCCACTTATCCGTATTATTTCTTCGAGAAAGATTGCCTTGTGCAATTAGTAAGAATCCACTACGCATACATGCGATCCATGGTCATATTTCATATTGCAAGCAGGATAGGCTGATTAGTAAGCGGGAGGTTACACGTGGCGACGCAGGTGACTATACAATATTAGTTTGGTATTGTTCTGGGCACGGATTTGCATTTTGCAGTTTTGTAGCGATTAATAACTTGTTACTACAAACAAAGTAGCTCAAGTACAATAACAGTAAGTGGCAGAAATAAGCCGCACATTTAAATTTCACAGTAATCAGCAAACTGTGCAATATTAATAAAATAGGCGAAATGAATAATTTGATTGTACCAAATGCGGAACAATCAGTCGAAAGAAGGACGGCCCAGGAAGTGGGACCCATTGTTCCAAGTTTGGCAGCTAGCATCACAGATGCTGATGCTGAAAATCGAACAATGGCAGAAATGGAATTCCAGGCACTTACAACTGCTACGGCATACGTAATAAAAATTAAAACAGAACCTATTGATGGCAGATACGAAGAATCTGTTAAGATGGAACCAGTGTTGCAACCTGTGATTTCCGGAAATATAAAAGATTTGCTCAGATTGTTAATCAGTAAAATGGATACCCAGTCTGTTGCAATGAATGCTAAAATGGTTGCCCAATCAGCAAAAATTGATGGTTCAGATGGCTCTGAGCACTGTGGGACTCAATTGCTGTGGTCATCAGTCCCCTAGAACTTAGAACTACTTAAACTTAACTAACCTAAGGACATCACACACATCCATGCTCGAGGCAGGATTCGAACCTGCGACCGTAGCAGTCGCACGGTTCCGGACTGCGCGCCTAGAACCGCGAGACCACGGCGGCCGGCAGCAAAAATTGATGACCAGAATAAAACAATTAAAACTATTAACAGTACTATAGGAATTGTTAACAGAAAGGTAGATAAAATTGGAGCAGAAGTAGTATCATTGAGTACCGAAATCGGTAATCTGTAGCATGACGTAAAGGAAGCCAAAACAAAGATAGGAGACATAAATTGTTGTTTCGAAACTGAAGTAGGGAGGATCGAGCAGAAACTGGTAGAGACTGTTGGTCCCACAATAGAGAGCAAGGTAGCTGAAAAAGGGAAAGTAGCTCGAGAAATGGATGTATGGATATAATGAGTTTACAGACTTCAGTATCTAACGTAGATGCTAAAGTAAACAGACAATAGGTTGTGTGTAATGAAAAGAAGCAGGAGGTGGAAACATTATCAGTTACCACTGGCCAAGTAGTTACAATGATAAACGATTAGGAGAACATCAGCACTATGTGTCATATCTCGCACATAGCGCTTAAGTATTAGTGTAGGAGGAGCCTTACTATCCCCTCAAAAAGCAGGGTGCACTGCACGCTACCGACTTCATTGAAAGGATATTGCCGGAATCATGGAC
The DNA here is from genome assembly GCF_023897955.1 of Schistocerca gregaria. Taxonomy (NCBI): domain Eukaryota; kingdom Metazoa; phylum Arthropoda; class Insecta; order Orthoptera; family Acrididae; genus Schistocerca; species Schistocerca gregaria. Next base: position 709,160,734 of record NC_064931.1, read on the forward strand.
AGACAAGAGAAAAATAAATACAGTGAGCGACGTGTTAGCTAGCGAGGCTAAGCGATGTGCCTTAAGCCGCGATATAACAAACATGACGTAACAAGAGTTCAAAAATGTTTTCTTGAAAGAGTATTGGTCAGGACAGAAACAAGAGTCTGTATGGCGCGATTTAGTGGTGTCGAGACCCTACGATGTAAACACGCTCGGCTCCATGAAAGAATTTTGTGAAAACTGGATCCGCACATTGGAATATTTGCGCTATCGGAAAACTGAATCTGCGATTGTCTGGGAGCTGTGGAAGATGCTTCCAGATGACTCCAAGAGATACATCGGCAGTAGTTTAAGAACGATTGCTGCGTTTTAGAGAAAGAAGAAGACGAAAACAATTGGCAGAATAACCGCAAAAATATTAAAAGCTTTGGTAATGGCAACAATTACCACCATAGTCACAACCAGAACAACAAAAAATAACCATGGCAATAATGGTAGCAACCACCATGGTGATAACAATCCACAGCACTATAACAATAACAAAAACTGTAGAAACGGTAGAGGCCAGTACCAAGGAAATATGGTACGTGGTCCTTGGAGGAATGATAGTAGACGGGAGCGGAATGATACATCACGGCAGTCTGTTAGAAACTGATCTGTCGAAATTAGTCAGGGAAACAACTAGCCACTCCAGTTAGGGTTCCACTGGGTGGGGGGGGACCTTGGCGGCCCAAAAGGAAACCTAGACACTACCGCTGTGATAAATCCGAAAGGATAACTCAGCGATGGGAGAATGTGCGAGAGAGTAAAGAGAGCGACGCACCTAGAGTAATAATAACTGAACTGGAAATGGCAGTCGACGCAGCTGTCACTGCTCGTAAAAGTAATAATGATATCAGTGCACTGGTGGGGGAGAAGGAAGCAGCCGCTGTTAACGCAACAACGGTTATGCAAGTTTCAGTAGAGTATGAGTCGCCAGCGGAAGTAAGAGAGGTGATCTCGAATAAAGTTTCCGTTACTGAGCAGGAAAATATGGAACACAAGGAGGTGTGGTTACGTCAGTTCGGTCGGATGTACAACGAACTGAAAAGTTATAGAGGATTGTATGGGAGGTTCGCTAATGGGCAGAGCGGAAAGAAATTGACGCTTCTCAGCCTGCAAGAAATTAGCGTTTTTAAACGGAAAGCTCTGTACCTGAACATCAGGTTTGTCCAAATGAAGTTTTTGAAGTAGCAAACCCCAGCGACGGTAGTCTATTGAAAACCGAAGCGGATGTTACGAGGAGGGGCAAGATAAATTTGGCGATAATGACCAGGTATAACTAATTGAAAGCCGCGTACATTACAATATCTACGAGGTCAAACCTGACGTTATACAGTCAGACGAGAGTGATGAGTGTTACCTGAGATCGGAAGATGAGATAGAAGAGAAAACAGAGCACATTTCTCCAAAAAACTTGTAAGATGACAGCCATCTTTCCGAGAATACCTAGCTGACATGACAATTAGCGAACTGTTGGTTAAACAAAGTTCATTAATCGATGAAGTTAATAGTAAGATTACGGTGTTGAGTCCTAAATAAGTTCAACTACCGCAAGACAGACAAGTAGAGATCAAAAACGTTCAGACACAAAGAGCTAGAAAAACCGCCGGATAAACCGCTGTCGGCATCGGAACCAGACGGATTTTTCTGGGACGACCTGGATATAGATGAGGATTTGTTTGGGGAGACCAAACCATTGATAATGACAGGTGTAGACATATTGTAGTGCCCGTTAATATGCACGGCCTACAAATGCAAATTTTAATTGATACAGGGGAGAGCTAAGTGCTATGTCGGAAAAAACATTTGAATTACTGAAAGATAAACCAGAAGTCTTCCCCCCATTAACCATGGACCTTCCCGTTGGTGGGGAGTCTTGCGTGCCTTAGCGATACAGATGGCCGTACCGTAGGTGCAACCACAACGGAGGGGTATCTATTGAGAGGACAGACAAACGTGTGGTTCCTGAAGAGGGGCAGCAGCCTTTTCAGTAGTTGCAGGGGCAACAGTCTGGATGATTTACTGATCTGGCCTTGTAACACTAACCAAAACGGCCTTGCTGTGCTGGTACTGAAAACGGCTGAAAGCAAGGGGAAACTACAGCCGTAATTTTTCCCGAGGGCATGCAGCTTTACTGTATGGTTAAATGATGATGGGTAAAATATTTCGGAGGTAAAATAGTCCCCCGTTCGGATCTCCGGGCGGGGACTACTCAAGAGGATGTCGTTATCAGAAGAAAGAAAACTGGCGTTCCACGAATCGGAGCGTGGAATGTCAGATCCCTTAATCGGGCAGGTAGGTTAGAAAATTTAAAAAGGGAAATGGATAGGTTAAAGTTAGATATAGTGGGAATTAGTGAAGTTCGGTAGCAGGAGGAACAAGACTTCTGGTCAGGTGACTACAGGGTTATAAACACAAAATCAAATAGGGGTAATGCAGGAGTAGGTTTAATAACGAATAGAAAAATAGGAGGGCGGGTTAGCTACTACAAACGTCATAGTGATCGCATTATTGTGGCCAAGATAGATACGAAGCCCACCCCTACCACAGTAGTACAAGTTTGTATGCCAACTACCTCTGCAGATGACGAAGAAATTAAAGAAATGTATGACGAAATAAAAGAAATTATTTAGATAGTGAAGGGAGACGAAAATTTCATAGTCACGGGTGACTGGAATTCGTCAGTAGGAAAAGGGAGAGAAGGAAACGTAGTAGGTGAATATGGATTGGGGCTAAGAAATAAAAGAGGAAGCCGCCTGGTAGAATTTTGCACAGAGCACAACTTAATCATAGCTAACATTTGGTTCAAGAATCATAAAAGAAGGTTGTATACATGGAAGAACCCTGGAGATACTAAAAGGTTTCAGATAGATTATATAATGGTAAGACAGAGATTTAGGAACCAGGTTTTAAATCGTAAGACATTTCCAGGGGCAGATGTGGACTCTGACCACAATCTATTGGTTATGAACTGTAGATTAAAACTGAAGAAACTACAAAAAGGTGGTAATTTAAGGAGATGGGACCTTGATAAACTGATTAAACCAGAGGTCGAGGAGTTTTAGGGAGAGCATAAGGGAAAAATTGACAAGAATGGGGGAAAGAAATGCAGTAGAAGAAGAATGAGTAGCTTTAAGGGATGAAGTAGTGAAGCCAGCAGAGGATCATGTTGGTATAAAGACGAGGGCTAGTAGAAATACTTGGGTAACAGAAGAAATATTTAATTTAATTGATCAAAGGAGAAATATAAAAATGCAGTGAATGAAGCAGGCAAAAAGGAATACAAACGTCTCAAAAATGAGATCAACAGGAAGTTCAACATGGCTAAGCAGGGATGGCTAGAGGACAAATGTGTGGATATAGAGGCTCATCTCACTAGGGGTAAGATAGATACTGCCCATAGGAAAATTAAAGAAACCTTTGGAGAAAAGAGAGCCACTTGTATGAATATCAAGAGCTCAGATGGAAACCCAGTTCTAAGCAAAGAAGGGAAAGCAGAAAGGTGGAAGGATTGTATAGAGGGTCTATACAAGGGCGATGTACTTGACGACAATATTATGGAAATGGAAGAGGATGTAGATGAAGATGAAATGGGAGATCCGATACTGCGTGAAGAGTTTGACAGAGAACTGAAGACCTGAGTACAAACAAGGCACCGGGAGTAGACAACATTCCATTAGAACTACTGACAGCCTTGTGAGAGCCAGTCCTGACAAAACTCTGCCATCTGGTGAGCAAGATATATGAGACAGGCGAAATACCCTCAGACTTCAAGAAGAATATAATAATTCCAATCCCAAAGAAAGCAGGTGTTGACTGATGGGAAAATTACCGAACTATCAGTTTAATAAGTCACGGCTGCAAAATACTAACGCGAATTCTTTACAGACGAATGGACAAACTAGTAGAAGCCAACCTCGGGGACGGTCAGTTTGGATTCCGTAAAAATATCGGAACACGTGAGGCAATACTGACCCTACGACTTATCTTAGAAAATAGACTACGAAGAGGCAAACCTACCTTTCTAGCATTTGTAGACTTAGAGAAAGCTTTTGACAATATTGACTGGAATACTCTGTTTCAAATTCTGAAGGTAGCAGGGGAAAAATACAGGGAGCGAAAGGCTATTTACAATTTGTACAGAAACCAGATGACAGTGGTAAGAGTCGAGGGATATCAGAGGGAAGCAGTGGTTGGGAAGGGTGAGGCAGGGTTGTAGCCTCTCCCCGATGTTATTCGATCTCTATATTGAGCAAGCAGTGAAGGAAACAAAAGAAAAATTCGAAGTAGGTATTAATATCCATGGAGAAGAATCAAAAACTTTGAGGTTTGCTGATGACACTGTAATTCTGTCAGAGACAGCAAAGGACTTGGAAGAGCAGTTGAACGGACTGGACAGTGTCTTGAAAGGAGGATATAAGATGAACATCAACAAAACCAAAACGAGGATAATGGAATGTAGCCGAATTAAGTCGGGTGATGCTGAGGGAATTAGATTAGGAAATGAGACACTTAAAGTAGTAAAGGAGTTTTGCTATTTGGGGAGCAAAATAACTGATGATGGTCGAAGTAGAGAGGATATAAAATGTAGACTGGCAATGGCAAGGAAAGCATTTCTGCTGAAGAAGAGAAATTTGTTAACATCGAGTATAGATTTAAGTGTCAGGCAGTCGTTTCTGAAAGTATTTGTATGGAGTGTAGCCATGTATGGAAGTGAAACATGGACGATAAATAGTTTAGACAAGAAGAGAATAGAAGTTTTCGAAATGTGGTGCTACAGAAGAATGCTGAAGATTAGATGGGTAGATCACATAACTAATGAAGAAGTATTGAATAGGACTGGGGAGAAGAGAATTTTGTGGCACAACTTGACTAGAAGAAAGGCTCGGTTGGTAGGACATGTTCTGAGGCATCAAGGGACCACCATTTTAGTATGGGAGGGCAGCATGGAGGGTAAAAATCGTAGAGGGATACCGAGAGATGAATACACCAAGCAGATTCAGAAGGTTGTAGGTTCCAGTAGGTACTGGGAGATGAAGAGGCTTGCACAGGATAGAGTAGCATGGAGAGCTGCATCAAACCAGTCTCAGGACTGAAGACCACAACAACTACAAACCAGAAGTAGTAGTATTGCCAGTAATGGGAGTCAAAATAATCGATGCCACCGGAAGGAACAGCCAACCGATAACAAGTCAAATATTTGTATGTTTTGAGATTCGAGGAGAACCATTCGAACACGAATTTGTCGTTGTGCCAGATTTGTGCACCGAAGTTATTGTGGTTTAGATTGGTTGATAAAATATCGCGCAATTATTAACTGCAATAATAAGACTTTGAAGTGCATTTCCAAAGGCAAGTCCGAAGTAAATGTGAGTTTTGATGAAACGAGTGATGATGTGAGTAGTGAATACAAACTTATTCATCTTGTTACTTGTCCTAATGAGATTGGTTTAGGCAGAAAAATGGAATACTACAGTATCCTCAATATGAACATCGACAATTGTTTGGAAGCCGAATTAGAGAGCATTGTGGACAGATTGCCGAACGCCCTGCCTGAACAAAAACGAGACCTATATGACGTAATAATGAGAAACAGGAACGTGTTTTCAAATAAACCGGGGCTTGTAACTGGGTATCAGTGCAAGTTATGTAATTCTTCATGAACCATTCTTTGTAAGACTATATGCGGTACCATTATCCGGGAAGAAGGCTGTCCAACAAGAGAGATATCGAATGTTAGAATGGAATGTTATAGAGAGGAGTACCAGTTCCTGTAACAATCCCTTAATAATAGTAGGAAAGAGAGATGGTAGTGCCTGGATTGTGATAGACGCATGAACGTTGAAAAGGTCGTTCAACGTGAGACGGCTAGCCCAGAAAGTATGGAAGAGATACTGCAAAGATTTCACAATGTACAGTTTATGACTAGCCTGGACTTCACGTAGGGTTCTGGCAAATAGCCTAGAAGAAGAGTGTAGGAAATATACGGCGTTTGTACGAGGCGTGTGTTTTAAGTAAGTAGCGTATTGAAATTAAAAAGAGACGTGCTAGGATATCTCAATAATTTTATGTTTACATGAAAGCCTGTATGTTAATCTACTCACTGACGCCATTACAGTCTGATTCTTCCTTGTTTACGTTGTGTACTGAGTGTTTGAGATGCCTCCGAAAACCATGAGTCCCACCGACTGTGAAGTACAGACTGTTACAAGATTTCTTAGTGCTGAAGGCCTAAAAGGATCGATATTCGTCGTGAGATCTGTGAAGTTTACGGAGAAAACGTCATGAGTGATGGAATGATAAGAAAGTGGGTGAGAGCATTTAAAGATGGCTGCACAAACGTGCATGATGAACAACAGAGTGGGCGTCCTTCCGTTGTTAATGACAGTTTGGTGCAGGAAGTCGACAATAAGGTGAGAGAAAACAGACGCTTTACGATTTCTTCCTTGCGGGATGACTCTGATAATGTTTCTTGTAGTGTTTTCTATGGCATTGTGACCGAGCACTCGAATTACCGAAAATTGTGCGCATATGCAGGCAGGTGTTACCAGTGCAAGGTAGTCCCATTCCGCCTGAATATATCTGTTTCTGTCTTTATCAGGACCCTAGATAAGGTGTTAGGCCCCTGCCTTCAGCTCAAAACTGACTGTAAGTGGACGATTTGCTGCTGGCGAATTCGTCGTGGCGAGAACATTGCGAATTGTAAGATGAAGCTTTGTGTGCCTCACGCAAAGGTGGAATGACGCTGAAACTAGAGAATTGCGAGTTTGTGAAGAAATAACTGAATTTTCTTGGTCACATTGTGACGACAGAGGGTATCACTTAAGATCCATAGAACTTGGAGGGAATAAAGAACCGTCCTCCGCCGAAGACTTGGAAACAGTTAAAGAGTTTCCTAGGGCTCTGAGGATTCTATCGCAAGTTCGTGCAGGGACATGTGTTCAACGATCTAAACCTGAGCAACATTTTACGAAAAAAATATGCCATTTGTGTGGACTGACTTGTGTGAAAGACTGAAAAATGAATTCCTACAGAATAACATATTGTACCATCCTGATCTTGCGTTGCCATTTCGTATGGGAACGGGCTCATTTAATTATGGCTTACGAGCCGAATTGTTTCAAGAGGTAGGAGAAGGAGAAAATAAAGAACACAGAACAGTCGCGTTCGCAAACCGAACGTTGATGAAATGTGAACGAAACGATACGATTTTAGAGGAAGATTGTCTCGCTATCGTACGGGGCTGCAGAAAATTTAAACGTTATTTGTGGGACCGAAAGGTGATAATTCACACGGATGACAAGGCGCTCACTTATCTAAAGGACTGTCGTTTACTGCATGAAAGATTAACACAGTGGTCTCTTTTCTTGCAGCAGTTTTTTTATGACATTTGTTACGTGAGAGGATCAGACAACTACATAGCGGATGCGCTCTCACGTTTGCCTGAAACCGATCATAGCCTTGTGGAGGACGAGTCTGACGGTGTACTGAAATTTTACTGCTTTCGAGATGTAGAAGGTCGTAAAAGAGTAGACAGCATCTGTAAAAACATGCGTCGTCATCAAAACGAGGACGACTGTCTAATAATTAGTAAGAACAAGTTTGACGAAAAGAGTAGAGAAGGGGAGAAGCTGAGAATGTATTACAAAATATATAACCACATCTTGTACATACGTAAGGGTGAAGATAGCAATAGCGAGCGAGTGTGTTGGCCAGCCAAGTACGTCACACAGATAATTGACTATCATTTAAATTATGGTCATTGCGGACCAAAGAAATGAGCTGAGAAGCTAGCACAAGTTGTAAATTTCAATAATATGCAAGAAAGAGTTGCTGTAAGAATAAAGACATATGATAAGTGCCAGAGGATGAAGGTAACAAATAGCAAAACCCCTGGCCCTATGCAGTGCATAAGACCTAAAGATGTGCTTGATTTGGTTTGTACCGACCTGTATGGTTCGCTGCCCAAGACTTCAGGGAATTGCGCGGAAATATTAGTGGTGCTAGAAACATTTCCTACGTTCATCAAGTTATATACGATAAGAAAGGCAACACCTAGAGCGATTTATAACAAATTTGTTAAATGTGATTCTTGAGTTTCTCCCGGCGTATTTGATAATCACAATATCCACGGGTGTACTGCCGGTCTATAGTGTCCAACGGGCACAAACATGTCGCCATCATCAGGTGAACTGACGCACTGAGCTCCTGTGAACGTGCCGGCACGGAGATCCGTACGCTATGGCTGCTCAGGGGGAACTGGGTTCGGTCGCTGACGCTGACGCTGTAAAGACGAGCCGATCCTTGGCTCGAAAATGGTGCAGTCTAGACAGATTGGTCATTCCTGCGGTTCCTGTGGAAGAGAGAAGAAAAATATGTTAACACACTTGTCGAATTTTCCATGCTGGTGTGACCTGTAAGAGAAAAAGAAACACACTCTGCTGGGGGATTAGTAAAACTTAATGCTTCAGCAGGTCAGGCCAGCGCGTGGTTGACCTGTGATGTGGTTGTTGGCCCAGTCCACGGATGAGCCGGTTGCGGGAGTGTTCCGTCCTCTCGTAGAATTTCCTGGCGATGGCGCGGAGCCTTTCTCGAAGAGGCAGGATTCCGGTGTCCTCGTGGAGTTGGCGCGTCGAAAAGCGCCTTGGAAGATGCATAGCAGTCTTCAGGGCGCGGTTCTGTATCCGTTGCAGAGTCACAATGTGAGCATCTGCGGCTTTCCCCCAGACCACGGCCGCATACTCTAACAGTGGGCGAACCAATGTTAGGTAAAGCGTGATGCCGTGTTGCGGTGGCAAAGTCGACTGCGGGTTTAGCAGTGGATACAGGGCGCGGAGGCGTCCAACTGCTCTCCCTTTCCGGAGAACTTCGAGGTGGAAGCCCTGTCGTCATCCGAATGGAAACCTACTTGCTTTTTCCGTTACGTGGACGACACGTTCGTCATCTGGCCACATGGTATGGATAAACTCCTTGACTTCCTTACACATCTAAACTCCACACACCCCAACATCAAATTCACTATGGAGACTGAAACGGAGGGTAAATTACCTTTCCTTGACGTCTTGGTCAGGAGAAGGGCTGACGGCACCCTATGTCATGGGGTGTATCGAAAGACAACACACACTGATCTGTATTTGCACGCAGACAGCTGTCACCACCCTTCACAGAGGAATGGGGTACTTAAAACTCTAGTACATAGGGCGCGCACTATCTCTGACACAGAGAGTCTACCCCAGGAATTGGAACATCTGAGAACTGTGTTTCGGAAAAAATGGGTACTCAGTGTGGCAGATCCAACGTGCTCTCCGCCCAGCCACTGCAGCACAACCTGTTGAGATGAATGAAGTCACGAGGGAGGAGGTAGGCACTGCATTTATTCCATACACAGGCGCACTCTCGGGGAAAATCGCCCGCATTCTGAAGAAACACCGGGTCGGAACTGTGTTTTGTCCTCCGAATGAAACTCGTGCACTGGTGGGGAGCGCCAAAGATGACCTCGGTTTGAGGAAGGCCGGCGTGTACCAGATTCCGTGTCAATGTGGCAAGTCGTATATTGGTCAGACGATGCGTACCGTCGAGGATCGATGCCGTGAACACCAGAGGCACACTCGACTGATGTATCCGAGCAAGTCGGCGGTCGCTGAACATTGTTTGTCGGAAAATCACGCTATGGAGTATTCTGGTACAGACGTCGAGATACTGGGACAGCGTTGTTAGAGAGGCCATCGAAATTCGCACCAATGACGACCTCATAAACCGTGACTGTGGCTATAATCTTAGCAAGGCTTGGGAACCAGCGATTGGGTTAATCAAGAGTAAATCGAGCAAACGCATAGTTGTGACGACCACGGCGGACAGAGCCATCACACCGACGTCATCTCAGACGCCGTCGCAATCTGTTCCACCGCGCTACCGTGGCGCGGACGGTGGAGGGAGCCCGCCGCGGGCGGAGTGTATTTAAATCGGCCCCCGCCGCGACCGAACCCAGTTCCCCCTGAGCAGCCATAGCGTACGGACCTCCGTGTCGGCACGTTCACAGGAGCTCAGTCCGTCAGTTCACCTGATGATGGCGACATATTCGATCGCCGAAATATTGTGCCCGTTGGACACTATAGACCGGCAGTACACCCGTGGATATTTTGATTAAATTTGTTAAAGATTACTTTGTGCACGTCGGCAAACCAAAAGCCGTTTTGTCCGATAACGGAGCACAATTTACTTCCAAATTATGGAATGAAGGAATGAAAGATAATCGAATTAAAGTAATACACATACAGGCCTATTGCCAGAGAGGGAATCCCGTGGAACGGTACATGCCTGAATTAGGTCGTGGGGCAATTACGTCGGTGAATTCGAGAAAATAATGAACGCCTTGACGCATGAATCTACGGGCCACACTCCGGAAGAAATACTATTAGACCATAAGTCTAAAAATTTAGTGGAAGAAATGATTGATTTCCCTCCTAGAGTTGATATCAATCTTGAAGTAAAGAAAGAACACCTATGAGAAATGATGATAAAGAAAGCTGAAGCGTGAATACGGCGCCATGACGCTAAAGCGCGGTTTACCAAATTTGCTATTAACGATCTTGCTCTTGTTAAAGCACATGACAAGTCAACCGAGATCGACCATGAAATTTCAAAATTTAAATTCATTTGCAACAGATCATTTGAGATTATCAGCGTACCTCATACTAACGCTTACTGTTTAGCTTTTCCTAAACCAGGCAAGCTGTTAGGTGTGCGTAATGTTATCGATTTAAAATTGTACCAGTCAAGGACTAACTAATTAGTCCGAAATGAGAAAAGAGAAACCAAGCCATTACGTGCTATTATAGTATTAGTGAAATTTGTGATCTTTGTATATGTATGTATTATGATAAAATTTTATTCTAATCTGTATTATGTGAGTTATTACCGATGCACTTAGACGAAATGTAAGTTTCAGGTCTGTGCTCATGTGTGCAATAACGGACAGTGTTCAATTATCCACGGTGATGGAATTAAAAAGAGGTCTCCTTGAGATTTCTTCGGAGTGAGTAACAATTTGAGACAGGTGGACGTTCTGGAATACCACTGCATACACAAACACGGAGATCTAGCGTGCCGCTATGGTGCACGCAAAAATGCTCTGCTTGAACTGAGTCGTTGCCAGCTCTTGTAGCGCTCCGGCGTTCTTTGTGAATTTGCGTGTGCAACTCGAATTATTTTCCTTTCAGCGCCATCTGTTAAAAGTCTTAATGCAAATGTTTATGTTGGGTATCGACGTTATTTAAAACACATTAACTCTCGCAATCCAAGAGGACACTTGCAAAAGAATTTCATTTTCATTATAAAAACTTATGTAATGACTTTTTGTAACTACTATTTCTTATCCTGTTTCTGAATTTTTTTACTGTTCTCTGTGCACCTTTGAATGATGCTTGAATTTTTCTATGCCAATATTGAGTATGCTTTTCACAATATTTGTAGTAATTTTAAACTTACTGATTTCTTGAAGGAAGTGTTTGTTTATAAGATGTGTTGTCATACTATAATGTTTTGAGTTATAATGACACGGGGTTGTCGTGTAAATAATGCTCCCCCTACATATCTGCAATAATTATTTGAATTGATGATTAATTGATTTTATGCAGACAAAATTGTTTAACTGTACGCATCTGCATTTCCGTTTGTTTTAATTTTAGGACATTCCCTGAATTTTTTTCCCTCGGGGCAAAAAAGTCATGAAATGTGGAGTACGTGTAACACCGAAAATGCAGTGTGCATGGCACCTGCTAACAATATACAATTTTTTGCTGAATTTTATGTAAATATTTGTAATTTAAATGCTTTCTTTTAATAAGTAATGGTATTGCTTCACTGTATGTGTAAATTTAGGTAGAAGTCTGTTGACATTTCATTATATTTATCTGTGTCTTACTGTGAAACTTATAAGCTCTGGGAAAAAGCCAAAGGAATTATTATTTGCATCGACTAGCTACGATAACAGCAGTGCTTGTAGGTTGTAAAGTCTTTGGGTAGGAAGTTGTTGCTCGGAGCGCGCGGAGAGAGTGATAATTTTTCCAGCGCTTGTAGTGTGCAGAAGTGTGGTGTTATTGCTCTCGCAGTAGTGAGTACCATTTTGGCTGCATTATGTACGCGCATAGGCCAGATTCCTAGTAGCAGGAGTAAGGACAGTGGTCAGGCGGAAGTGGCTGTCTTAATTACGATTACCTGTCCTGTAATTAGCCGTGCTCCACGAGATGCTACCGTCTTCAACAACAGCAGCAGTTCCAGCAACACAGATTCATCGTCACTTCAGAGTTTCATCGTATGCACAGCACTGAAGTAAGACTGTTCATTGGTAGAAAGTATTCTCGGCTAATACAGAAGCACAACTGAATGTGATCAGTGAAACTCAGGGTGATTGTGTCCTCATTGTCCTCAGACATTGTTACCAAACAGGGTCCTTGTTCCTTTTTTCCTTATATGATAACGGAGTGTCCCAAGAAACTAATTGAATAGTTACAGCCAGTTTATTAATTAATGATTTCACTTTTAAAAATTTTAGCCTCAGTCTAATTTCAATTAACTGTTGTACAACAGAGGCTTCATTAAATGAGGAAAGTAAAGCAATTTCATCTTTCAAGTTTGAGAACCAATCACTGGAAAAAATCCAAATGCACATATTAAGAGTACGGAAATTTTATTGTTTTACATATAGCTTGTAGCACATGGCTGTTTGGTTTGGTACGTATTCCATTATATATTTCTGTTCAAATAAGTAAAAAAGGCTCAGTGGTTCAGACAATAATTTGAAATCCAATTTGCAAAATAAGTAACTGCAAAGTAAAAGTGCTTGCTTTTTCTAAATTTCTTTGATGACGTTACGTTGAGGTCACTGAATATCATTTTTCACGTAACGAAGTCCAGTATTAACATACCGTTTAACTGCATATTTTTAAATCATTACTCAATTTCTTTTTAATTCATTGACAAACATAACGTAAGAGTGTTTTCTCAGTTTTCTTTATCATTACATACTCACTTAAAATTAGTGTCCGGAAACGTGGCAACTGAAAGTTGCCACGTCAGTGTTTAGTAATACATGTTTTCTTCCCCATCAGCTTGTACAGAATTTTCGATGTAAATTATCATGCTGGGCTAGCGACCGTTAATTACTTCCTTTTCGTTCATTAGTGTAACTTTAGGATTCACGATCAGTGGTACCCCTTTTCTGTCCAGTGTTGTTCGTGAGTGAATGCACAAAATAACTGCTCCCACTTATCAGTATTATTTCTTCAGGAAAGATATCCTTATCCAATTAGTAAAAATCTACTAGGCGTACATGCGATCCACGGTCATATTTTATATCGCTAGCAGGACAGGCCGATTAGTAAGGGAGAGGTTACATGTTGTTACCCATGGAACAAAATTAAGTTTTCCAAATCATGTCTCTGCTGTCTTTCATTGCCAAAATCAACAATCCCTGCTCTATTGTGTTCATTACTCTAATCATTGCCCCATGCCCTCCTCTGGTTTCTCTTTCACTGTTAAACGTTTCCCCGTTCCCTGTTAAGTTCTTGTCCTTATGCCTATTCATGCGCTGTTCTTGTAGATTGTTTCCTCAATTTCTGCCACTCATACGATCTTGAAAATTTCTCTGATTTCTACTTTGTGTTGTGCCCGAAGTTTGGCTCACAGCACGAGGCCTACTATATCATTTCAGTAAAATCTAAACAGTTACTAACAGAATCATCAGGGCAATGTAATAATTCTCGCTGTAAATTTTCAGGTAACCTCCTTGTCTAAGTGGGAATTTCTGTTAGTGCCACCAATGGTCTATTTGCATGTAGTAGTTTCATCAGTCCTGATGAAATTCTTTCGTGCTCTGTTTACCTCCTTTCTGAACTGGCGCATTCGGAAAGTCATTATGTAGTTTAAATTGCTTGGCCTGGCTCCAACTTCCGCTTAAAATGAATTGTTGAAATACATCATAAGTAATAAATTTATGGTCCTCCTCATTTTCCGAAGTTTGAGCAGAACCTTCCAGTAATCTCTTATTAGCTTAATTTAACTTTCATCGGCCATCATATGAAGAAAATTGTGTTTGCTTCACGCAAGGAAATGCACTGGATGACTCTTTCCCTCACCGGAAAATATTTTTCCAATTGGTGCCTGCATCACTAGCAGTACCACATATCCAAAAGAACTGCACGAATATAAGTTATTAATTGTACTGGTAACCTTTTGAACTTCATTATTGTCTGTTTTAAGTATCCTACTGGGCCTGAAAATTCACCCCGTGATAAGCATTTCATTTCATGATTGCCAGCTACTATCGTTTCATTCAGCTCAGTCAGAGTGTGCCTCGTATCTTCCTCCATCTCGCTACACTTAGGCCTGCCTGAATCCATTTGGTCCCTCAACTGACCCTCCCATATCCCAATCTTCGTAAGCAGATTTCGCTCTAACCCCCCAAATTTTTCAGTTATTCCCCCAATCTATTGTCCAAGCTCCCAGTTTCATCTTTCAATGAAGTTTTCACGCTACCCGTACTATAATTTAATTTCCCGATTGGACTGCTTATATCACTCCTTTGTTTTATCATTCGTATTAGATCAGTCGAAGTGACTTTGCCTATTTCTAAATTCCTCTGCGAAAATCCCAGTCAACACCGGCAAACCGTCCACACCGTTCCTCACAAGCGCCTTGTAACCAAATTGCGTACCTACGGAGTACCGCCTCAGTTGTGCGACTAGATTCGTGATTTCCTGTCAGAAAGGTCACAGTTCGTAGTAACAGACGGAAAGTCATCGCGTAAAACAGAAGTAATATCCGGCGTTCCGAAAGGAAATGTTATAGATCCTCCACTGTTCCTGATCTATATTAACGAGATAGGAGACAATTTGAGTAGCCGTCTTGGATTGTTTGCAGATGATGTTGCTATTTACCGTCTTATAAAGACATCAGATGATCAAAACGACTTTTAAAATGATTTAGATAAAATATCTGTATGGTGCCAAAAGTGACAATTGACCCAGAATAAAGAAGTGTGAATTTATTCACATGAGTACTAAAAGAAATCAGCTAAATTCCGATTAGGCGATAAGTCACACAAATCTGAGGGCTGTAAATTCAACTAAATAGTTAGGGATTACAATTACAAATAACCAAAATTGGAACTATGACACAGATAATATTGTGGGTAGAGCTAAACAAAGAAGGTGCAACAAGTCTACCATAGAGATTGCTTACACTGCGCTTGTCCGCCGTATTCTGAAGTATTGCGGTGCGGTGTGGGATCCGCATCAGGTGGAAATGACGAATGACATCGAAAAAGTACAAAGAAGGGCAGTTCGTTTTGTATTATCGCAAAGCAGGGGAGATAGTGTCACACACATGATACGTGAACTGGAGTGACAATCATTAAAACAAAGGCGTTTTTCGTTGCGACGAGTTTTTTTTTTTTTTTTTTGAGCAGTATGGGACTTAACTTCTGAGGTCATCATTCCCCTAGAACTTAGAACTACTTAAACCTAACTAACCTAAGGACATCACACACATCCATGCCCGAGGCAGGATTCGAACCTGCGACCGTAGCGGTCGCACGTTTTCAGGCTGTAGCGCCTAGAACCGCTCGGCCACAACAGCCGGCGCGACGGGATCTTCTCATCAAATGTCGATCACCAGTTTTCTCCTCCGTTCGCGAAATCATTCTGTTGGCACCCACCTACATAGGGAGAAATGATCATCACAATAACAGAAGAGAAATCAGGGCTCGCACAGAAAAATTTAACTGCTCGGTTTCCCGCGTGTCGTTCGAGAGAGGAACGGTAGAGAGACAGGATGAAGGTGGTTCACTGAACCCTCTGCCAGGCACTTTATTGTGAATAGCAGAGTAATCACGTAGATGTAGATGCAGATGTAACTTCTTCACACCTTTTTGGACTCACAGGCTCACTCCCACTACCAGTAGATCCGCAATCTCTCGGTGATTTTTTAATCTCGTGATCTGTAGCTGTACTCGCAAGAAAGCTAAAAATTACAAAAATCAATTCGCTTGCCACAACACTTACCTTTTTTGCACGGCGACACTGCTATAGACCCCAGACTGCTAAGTTTCGGTGGGATGTGCCGCCGTGTTTGACGGTTGTGGCTGCAAACTGTTTCTCTGCCGGACGCTAGCGGACGTGCGATCGCGTAGTACCGTCTGCGATGTAAGAGGCTACTGTTGCCGCAGTCCCCGGCCTGCCGCAAGCTCAGCGCTCGCGCTCCCCTAGCTCGCTACGCGCTGCTCCTGATCGCTCCGAAAATACACTCCTGGAAATGGAAAAAAGAACACATTGACACCGGTGTGTCAGACCCACCATACTTGTTCCGGACACTGCGAGAGGGCTGTACAAGCAATGATCACACGCACGGCACAGCGGACACACCTGGAACCGCGGTGTTGGCCGTCGAATGGCGCTAGCTGCGCAGCATTTGTGCACCGCCGCCGTCAGTGTCAGCCAGTTTGCCGTGGCATACGGAGCTCCATCGCAGTCTTTAACACTGGTAGCATGCCACGACAGCGTGGACGTGAACCGTATGTGCAGTTGACGGACTTTGAGCGAGGGCGTATAGTGGGCATGCGGGAGGCCGGGTGGACGTACCGCCGAATTGCTCAACACGTGGGGCGTGAGGTCTCCACAGTACATCGATGTTGTCGCCAGTGGTCGGCGGAAGGTGCACGTGCCCGTCGACCTGGGACCGGACCGCAGCGACGCACGGATGCACGCCAAGACCGTAGGATCCTACGCAGTGCCGTAGGGGACCGCACCGCCACTTCCCAGCAAATTAGGGACACTGTTGCTCCTGGGGTATCGGCGAGGACCATTCGCAACTGTCTCCATGAAGCTGGGCTACGGTCCCGCACACCGTTAGGCCGTCTTCCGCTCACGCCCCAACATCGTGCAGCCCGCCTCCAGTGGTGTCGCGACAGGCGTGAATGGAGGGACAAATGGAGACGTGTCGTCTTCAGTGATGAGAGTCGCTTCTGCCTTGGTGCCAATGATGGTCGTATGCGTGTTTGGCGCCGTGCAGGTGAGCGCCACAATCAGGACTGCATACGACCGAGGCACATAGGGCCAACACCCGGCATCATGGTGTGGGGAGCGATCTCCTACACTGGCCGTACACCTCTGGTGATCGTCGAGGGGACACTGAATAGTGCACGGTACATCCAAACCGTCATCGAACCAATCGTTCTACCATTCCTAGACCGGCAAGGGAACTTGCTGTTCCAACAGGACAATGCACGTCCGCATGTATCCCGTGCCACCCAACGTGCTCTAGAAGGTGTAAGTCAACTACCCTGGCCAGCAAGATCTCCGGATCTGTCCCCCATTGAGCATGTTTGGGACTGGATGAAGTGTCGTCTCACGCGGTCTGCACGTCCAGCACGAACGCTGGTCCAACTGAGGCGCCAGGTGGAAATGGCATGGCAAGTCGTTCCACAGGACTACATCCAGCATCTCTACGATCGTCCCCATGGGAGAATAGCAGCCTGCATTGCTCCGAAAGGTGGATATACACTGTACTAGTGCCGACATTGTGCATGCTCTGTTGCCTGTGGTTCTGTCAGTGTGATCAAGTTGATGTGTCAATAAAGTTT
Source organism: Schistocerca gregaria (assembly GCF_023897955.1). Classification (NCBI taxonomy): domain Eukaryota; kingdom Metazoa; phylum Arthropoda; class Insecta; order Orthoptera; family Acrididae; genus Schistocerca; species Schistocerca gregaria. Next base: position 709,178,396 of record NC_064931.1, read on the forward strand.
CCCCTTCCTGGGACAATGAATTCAAGGTGTTCTTATTTCAATTTCGAGGAGTGTATTTTCTCGTTCGCCGAAGAGTTTTTTAAGGTTTCACGCGCAAATCTGCCTGTCTGTCGGGTCGGTTCTGCCTGAACTCTCCCGGGACCGAGCTTCAATATGCAACGGGAATGCTATACCTTCTTTAAAAAAAGGTGGAGTTAGAATGTTCTGATTTTATTATAAACGCCCTGTTAACTGAAACGACAGCAGTTTCTGTTCCTGTTCATAGGTCGATATGTTTGACTTGTGAGTACAGCGGTCTAAGGTGCTGCAGTCATGGCCTGTGCGGCTGGTCCCGGCAGAGGTTCGAGTCCTCCCTCGGGCATGGGTCCTTACGATAATTTAGGTTAAGCAGTGTGTAAGCTTAGGGACTGATGACCTTAGCAGTTAAGTCTCATAAGATTTCACACACATTTTTGATCTTATGAGTACCCACGTACCTATGCATAAGAAAATGGTCTAGGGTGTGTGAAATCTTATGGGACTTAACTGCAAAGGTCATGAGTCCTTAAGCTTACACACTACTTAACGTAAATTATCCTAAGGAAAAACACACACACCCATGCCCGAGGGAGGTCTCGTACCTCTGCCGAGATCAGCCACACAGGCCATGATCGCTCGGCTAATCCCGCGCGGCGTACGTACCTATGCACGAATTAGGTTTAAGTAGTTCTAGGTGACTCATGACCACAGCAGTTAAGTCCCATAGTGCTCAGAGTCTCCAAAATGCACTTTCCACATTTACTCACTCTCGCCAGAATATCACTAGTTTCAGATTAAAATCTGATACGGGTAGATATTTCCAAACACCCGATCAGAATGCTAGTAACGAAACTAGATGTTCAAAGTTCACTCAATATGAAATAATCCGCAGTCCGCAGCTTATTACTGGCTGTAAAGTTAAAAGACTCCGCAGTATTAGCCTAAAAAATGACAAGTCCCCAACTCAAACAGCAACGGTACACAAAATAGCTTCAAAGTTCTCATGACGCGAAAATATATCGATGCTCCACTCCTCGGCCGGAGTGGCCGAGTGGTTCTAGGGGCTACAGTCTAGAACCGCGCGACCGCTACGGTCGCAGATTCGAATCCTGTCTCGGACATAGATGTGTGTGGTGTGCTTAGGTTAGTTAGGCTTAAGTAGTTCTTCGTGACTGATGACCACAGCAGTTAAGTCCAATAGTGCTCAGAGCCATTTGAACCATTTTGTTCCACTCGCTGGGTTTCTTCTAAGTTTGTTTCGCGGTCCTTGATGCAGGATAAAAGAAAAAATTACAAGTTATGATTCCAACACTTAGAATATTTCACACTTCTCTACTCACGCTTCTGTAGGCGGAGGCCACACTTCATCAACCCGATCATCTCTCCAATAGCACCCGTCCCAGACCAGCCTCCCCTCACAACTGCCTCAGCCTAAATTGCCCGGTAAAAGATGGCTGTAGCCAACTGTGACATCTGTTTAAAACTAGTTAAATACGGGAACCTCCGGTTTTGCAATACACTAAAATTACTTATTTCTACTGTACATGTATGTACTATACACCAGCCGGCCGCTGTGACAGAGGGGTTCTAGGGGCCGAAACCGCGCTGCTGCTACGGTCGCAGGTTCGAGTCCTGCCTCGGCCATGGATGTGTGTGATGTCCTTAGGTTAGTTAGGTTTAAGTACTTAAACGTTTAAGGGACTGATGACCTCAGATGTTAAGTCCCATATTGCTTAGAGCCATTTTAACCATTTTTTCACTATATATATCAGAACAGTTCGAAATTTCGTCAGTTCTTCTGTGCTGCATTGAGATTTACAATAGCTAAAGCTAATAGTTTTCATATTATTAGTGATTTAGACTTCTCTGCTTCTTTCATCTACAAAAATTTATAATAAAATAAAGGAACATAAAAAATCCTTCCCTAATCGGATTCGACCGATGACCCCGCTGTTTGAACCCTTCCCCCAAATCAACCAAACAATAAAAATCGTGTTATCCGTTCTCGAGATATCAATTTCTTTCTATATACTATATATTCATCATCAAACAGTAATATTTTTCAAAGTACAGCACATATTACCGGCTCGTGAATATCAATAAAATAGTTGCAATTTTCGCTTTAATATGTCACTATTGTTGTTTCGCTTGTTTGATTTAGCTTTTATGGAATACTGAAGAAATTTTATTCTATGTTTTATCTGTGTAACCCAGCTTCATCGAACAGCCAGAGCCGTGGGTTATCCCAGACCAATACGTGTTACGAGCGTCTGGGAGCTGAGCCATGAGTATTTCTCATATTCCACATATTCCGCACCGCGTCTAGGTACTCCGACACTCCGCCTTGGAACCCTCTTCTACTTTGTAAACTGATCGCCCAAGCGAGCTGGGAGGACTCAATGTAAACAGATGCAGCGGGCAGAGCCGCGTCTGCTTAGAAACAGTCTCTAATGTTCCGTAAAGGGCCGTACCGTCTCATGTTGCTGAAACCAGCATCAGCATTCCAAGAACTGATGACGTCGGCGTCAGCTTTTCCCGGAGTCGTTGACGCCAGCTCCCACCCCTTGCGCTATGATGTTAATCCCGGAATTTCCTCGCCACTTCCCCACCCCACCCCAACCCACTCCTCATATTTTCTTCCTGTGGCCTGTATGCGTTTTTCGAAAAGGTGGAAGGACACACAGGTGTTCCCGCGAAATACTAGTGACTCAGGACGTCTGCCTAAACTATCTGATCTGTTGCCGTTATACTATGCCGTAACACATTCAGAGCAACTACCTTCCGCAGCGGCCGGCCAATGTGGCCGTGCGGTTCTAGGCGCTACAGTCTGGAACCGCGGGACCGCTACTGTCGCAGGTTCGAATCCTGCCTCGGGTATGGATGTGTGTGATGTCCTTAGGTTAGTTAGGTTTAAGTAGTTCTAAGTTCTAGAGGACTGATGACTTCAGCAGTTAAGTCCCATAGTGCTCAGAGCCATTTGAACCATTTGAACCTTCCGCAGCTTAAAGAGTGCCTAATCCAATGGTAGCAGAACTGCTGCACTAGGAGGCGTTCCACGAGGCACAGCAACAGCCTTCTACATCGAGTTTGGACTGCCAAGCAATCAAGGGGGCATGTATGGCAATGAGTGGGTATTACTGTAGTTGTCGGTTGTAACTTGATGACATATGTATAACGTGAATAAACCATGTTCCACTTTTTTTAAAATTTTTCAACCCTGTCAGCCAGTGACAGCACACACACACACACACACACACACACACACACACACACACACACACACTAACCCTAAATGCAGTGTACACATCAGCGTAACGCCAGCCTTTCGTTGGCGTAAGATGTTACACCGGCGTATTTATACTAGCATAACATTTTATTTTATGCCGGCATATAAACTGTTCTCACGCCAAACCTAAACTGAACATGCGTCGTACATACGCTGCAGTGATGCAGTTTGACAGTCGCCGTAGCATAATATGCAAAATGTTAATGGAGTGCCATCAAACCTGTAAAGTGGTAATAAATTGGTAGGATACAACACAATGCAGATGTAGCAGCAAAAAAAAAGCACTTTTGTGCATATGTATGCCTGTCGGTCTATTATGTAAACGCAAAAAATGTCTGTATACCGCTCGACTGCTGTTAGGCAAATTGCTCCCAGTTCTAGGTCTGAGCTCTGTGGTGAGAGGACTAGTGTGTGGGTATCGAGATCGAAACCACAGTTACGAGGAAACACGTCTTGCACTGCCCTCTGTGCGCATCTGCATTAAATATTCTACTTCTACATCCACATCTATATTCCGCAAACCATTTCATGGAAGAGGCTGTGTCGCACTGTACGTGTTATTACAATTTTTCAAAATGGTTCAAATGGCTCTGAGCACTATGGGACTTAACATCTGTGGTCATCAGTCCCCTAGGACTTAGAACTACTTAAACCTAACTAACCTGAGGACATCACACACATCCATGCCCGAGGCAGGATTCGAACCTGCGACCGTAGCAGTAGCCCGGTTCCGGACTGAGCGCCTGAACCGCGAGACCACCGCGGCCGGCATTACCATTTTTATCTGTTTCATTCATGTATGTAGCGTGGGAACAAATGTTGTTTAAACCTCTCCACTTGTGCTGTAATTAATCTAATTTGGTCCTCGAGATCCCTGCAGAAGCGATAAATAGCGCGTTGTAGTATGTTTCTAAGGCCAACATGTAAAGCTGGTTGCTGCAGCTTTATAAATTGGTTTTCTCGGGCTAGTTTACCTCTAACTTCAGTAGTCTGCCAGTTTAGTTTCTTCAGCATCTCTGAAACACTCTAACACAGCTAATACAAACCAGTGACCATCCTTGCTTCCGCCTCTATATACATTCAATATCCTCTGTTAGTTCTATTTGGCACAGGTCCGAAGTATTTGAGCAGTATTCTAGGATAGGTCACACGAGGGATTTGTAATCAATTTCCTTGTAGACTGATTGCATTTCTCCAGTATTCTACCTATAAAGCGAAGTCTGCCATCTACTTCATCCATGACTGCCGATGTGATCATACCATTTCCCTTTTCCACGAAGAGTTACACCAGGTATTTGAATGAATTGACTGATTGCAAGTGTGACTCACTGGTATTATAGACACACGATGCTACATTTTCCGGTTTATGAAGTGCATAGTTGTAGACCTCAGAACATTTAAAGTAAGTAGTTAATGCTTGCACCACTTTGGAATAGGATTGAATATTTATGTAATTAATTTCAGGCAGCCCTTAGTTATATATAACTGCATCACCTGCAAAAAGTTTGAGGTAACTATTAATATTGTACATATGTCATTTAATAGACAACATGAACAGCAAAGCTCCCAACACACTTCCCCAGTGTACACACGAAGCTACTTCTGTGTCTGTCAGCGACTCTTGTTACGTCCTCCCTACCGAAAAATCTTCAGTCCAGCCACAAAATTCACTTGATACGATATATCATCACACTTTTGGTAATAAGCGTAGGTGTAGTACAGAGTCAATTATTTGACAGAACTTGCATTTCTGCAAGTCTCAACCTATACCTAAACACATGCATTTCTTGCTAGTTGGTGACTGCTGAAGGTATTGACTGTAACAGGGCTTGTCGAGATTGTGAAATACGAAATTAAGTACGTAGGAATGGCAGCACTGCTGGAATAACCTTGCCCTAAAATGAAAATGTTTCTCTTGCTTTGGTATAGGACTTACGTGTCATATTGAAATCAGAGTAGTTTATTAAAGCCACTGGCAAACTGAACTTAGTAATAATAATGATAATAATAATAATAATAATAATCATGATCGGCTTGCACACAAGTAGACAAACTGAGGAGAGTGGTTAAACAATACACAACAGCCTACTCTGTAAGTTAGTTGTTGGCCGACACCACATGTTGGAAACACCTTTTGTTGGCGTTTAAAACACAATTTGTACCACAGGGTCAAATACATGCGTACCTGAGCTTTGTGTTTGTAATTTGACATGTCAGTTTACGACATATTCTTACTCTACAGTTGGAGATCATCCACGTTAAACAGTCAGTCCCTGCTGTATTATGGTTATTAACAATCACACTGCGTTTGTGAGACGGTGCCTTCCTTGTTCGAATTATACCACACTTATCAAGCGTAGCCAGCAGTAAATATATGCTGGAATAGACAAAAATGCAAACATAAAAAATTGGTGGACTTAGCTGCCTGACGTTATGATAACACGGTTAAGAGCACTGATTCCAGTATAAAGTAAGACAAACTTTTACTGCCGAGGAAGGAGTAGAGGAGTTGTCTTTTAGGACGTCCACCACACGACTTTTACATCCCCGCACAGTAAATCTATAACTACAGCAAAACGTTTTCTACAGCATCATGCGACGGCCCCACCAAACGTACAGGACACGCATAGCCATAAATTAACACAGAGACACAACGTACAACGCCACAATGTTGCCGAGCGAGGTGACACAGTAAGTAGTACAATAGACTCGCCTTTGGGAGGGGGACAGTTCAAACACGTGTGCGGCAATCCTGATTTGGGTTTTCCATGATTTACCTTTGAAAGGGCACAGCCGATTTCCTTTCTCATCCATGAAACAATTTGAAATAGTGCTCCGTCTGTAATGATCTCGACATCGACGGGACGTTAAACCCCAATCTTCCGTCTTCCTTTCGCCAGTATGTCATGCATTTCGCGAGATGATACGGCCTCTGCTGGGCCCTAACTTGCCAGTCGTATTACACACACACACACACACACACACACACACACACACACACACACACACAGAGAGAGAGAGAGAGAGAGAGAGAGAGAGAGAGAGAGAGAGAGATGTCACTAACCTTGACAGTCAGTGTCAGATAGGACGCGTAGCTTATGCATGTCTCGATGCAGTAATTTCTCATTCCGATTTAGAGCTGCGCAAATCCCATCAACTGTAAGTATAAGGATATTTATACTGAGGTAACAAAAGTCACTGGATTGTGACATGCACACATACATATGGCGGTAGAATCGCGCAGGCCGCGGTGGTCTCGCGGTTCTAGGCGCTCAGTCCGGAGCCGCGGGACTGCTACGGTCGCAGGTTCGAATCCTGCCTCGGGCATGGATGTGTGTGATGTCCTTAGGTTAGTTAGGTTTAAGTAGTTCTAAGATCTAGGGGACTGATGATCTAAGATGTTAAGTCCCATAGTGCTCAGAGCCATTTGAAACATTTTTTGGTAGTATCGCGTACACAAGATACAAATGGGCAGAGAATTTGCGGAACTGTCATTTGTACACAGGTGGTTCATGTGAAATGTTTTCCGACGTGATTATGGCCATACGTCGAGAGTTAACAGATTTTGCACGCGGAATGGTTCAAATGGCTCTGAGCACTATGGGACTCAACAGCTGTGGTCATTAGTCCCCTATAACTTAGAACTACTTAAACCTAACTAACCTAAGGACATCACACACATCCATGCCCGAGGCAGGATTCGAACCTGCGCGCCTAGAACCACGAGACCACCTCGGCCGGCACGCGGAATGGTAATTGGAGCTAGGTGCATGGGACATTGTTTCAGAAATCGTGAGGGAATTCAACGTTCTGAAATCTACAATATCAAAGAGTGTACCGAGAATACCAGAATCCAGACATTACCTCTCATCACGGACAACGCAGTGGCCGTCGACCTTCACTTAACGACGGAAAGCAGCGGCGTTTACGTAGAGTTGTCACTGCTAACATACTGACGGGAATAGCCGCAGAAATCAACGAGGGACATACGACGAAGGTATCCATGAGGACAGTGCGTCGATACTTGGCGTTATTGGGATATGGCAGCAGATGACCGACGCAAGTGCCTTTGCCAACAGCAGGTAATCGGCTGCAGCTCTCCGGGGCTCGTGACCAAACCGGTAGCACCTTAGACGATTGAAAATCCGAGGCCTGGTCAAATGAGGCACGAATTCAATTGGCGACAGCTGACGGTGGGGTTCTAGTGTGGTGCAGACTCCACGAAGCCATAGACCCAAGTTCACAACAAGTCACAGTGCAAGCCGGTAGTGGCTGGCTTCTTAAGCTACGTTGTGCAAGACGCGACAGTTGGCTGCGACTACGACGCTGCCTCCTCTTCTTTTTTCATCCTTACAGACGGCGACAAGGGCGAAACACGACAGGAGTCGTCGCTGTTTCCCAAGCTCTGGTCGGCGGCGGCGGATTCAAATACATTAGAAGAATAAGAATACCGATTTTCTTGCTGTAAAAAACACTGTATGTTAATGGAACAAAGTTACATCGGTTCCCAGAGTTAGTTTTTCGATACAGATTCTCCTTTTACTTTAAAAAATTTAAAAGTATGTCTTCCGGTTTTGCGTGTTTTTTTTGTTTTTTTTGCGCTGTATATTACTTTGCTATTGACTGAGAGGAAAGTAAAAGGCACAAAAAATTAATGTTTTCGTATCTTACAATTTCACATCACAGCTTGATAATGAGGTATCTATTTTTCCGATATGCGTCACAGTTATTCCGATACTTGATTTAAAAGTAACATACTGCATAAAATTTGAATTGTGTACAGTGAAAATGTGGTCGCTGGCTACTTTGCGTATGGTTCACGTTAGGTCATACATCGTTGCCGATGGAAAGAAGCTAACATATCGAAATTTTTTTTAAAGTTGAGATCAGAATGATATCGGCTCCGCTTCCGAGATTTGGGCTCATATATTTCCGGGAGCGTCGCGACTAGCCACCAGTTCTGTTGACGCGCAACGTGAATCGTGTGGTCAGCACACGATAGAGAATGCATTTGTTCTGTTTCGCTGACACATTAGGACCTAATGAAACCATTTTATGTCATATATTTCTCCGGTATGAGTTACTAATAATTCTCCATATGCTCTTGACAATTTCATTTAAAATGCCACGAATTGTAGGTTTCTTAAAAGCAAAGACATGCTGCCTTCAATATATTTTCTTCTCAATCTTGGGAAGAGGATAAATTACTCACGTCTAGTATTTTCTTCTGAACCTGGACGAGGATACCCAAGTAGAAGTAGACGTCCTAACAAAATCAACAAATGTCAAAAATTTACGTTTTTCAGCATAGCGAAAAAAATGTTCAAGTTAGTTTAATATCCCCTTGCCATCAATTATATTTTTATATGATGTGGTAGGTAAATCATAGCGACACGACTGAAAAATTTGCATTAATGAGAAAATAATATATATTTCACTCACCTGCCAGTTTCAGCTGTGCACCAATTTCGTCCCAAATTCTGTCTCTGAACAAAGTTTAGGGTTCTTCAAATCATAAAGGCAAGGATGCTGCGAGACCAATGAGTGGCTCATTTCAGTTTTCCTTGACTGGCTCGACATCTTTCTGGCAGCCGTACGTCTTTGTGTCGTGCGACTTCCGTCGCAACACTGCTCACTGGTGCAGTGCTGCGGCAGCTGCCGAAACAATCGCGCGTTGCATCCCAAACTCGAACTGCGCATGCGCCAGCAGCCAACTTCTCACGTCACGTAGCGACCCGTCGCAGTCGCTAGTGTGCGTCGCGTCTTGGACAACGTACTTTAAATGGTGTGGTCTGTATTCACATGGCATGGAGTGGTACCTCTCGTTCAAATAAACCAATCATTGACTGTAAATGGTCATTAGCTACGATTCGTGAACTTCATGTTCCCAAATAATGAAGAAATTTTTGTGGATGATAATACGTCATGTCACTGGGTCATAATTGTTCGAAGAACATTGTGGGCAGTTCTAGCGAATGAATTGTCCATCCACATCACCCAGCATGAATCCCATCGAACATTTATGGGACATAATCGAGAGGTCAGTTCGCGCACAAAATATTACACCGGCAACACTTTGGCAATTACGGACGGGTTTATAGGCAGCAGGGCACAGTATTTCTGCAGTGGCATTTTCAGTGACTTGCTGAGTCCATGCCACGTCTAGCTGCTACACTACGCCGAGCAAAAAGAGGTCCGACACTATATTAGAATGTATTCCATGACTTTTGTCACATTGTATGGGAGAGCTAAATCTATTACTCTAATCGATATAGCTTTCGATATGCACACATACTACAGAATAGTAGTTCGTAGTATGCTTCTGTGATGGTGCTGCATCACAATCCACGTAAATCGCGAAAAATCTACGACATGTGTGCGAAATAAGCTGGCATTTCAGTCTTATTGTGTATGTAAACACTCGATTGCTTTACTATTCCCACGGTAAAAATATGCCTCCAACATATTTTTTCGTGATAATTATACCTCACGTCTCTTAATCAATTCTGGTAAGTATCGCAAGCTTAAGAACCAATCCCGTATTTTCCAAACATAACAAACCACAAAAATCCTAATCGCCCCATACAGGTGGTAAGGAATTACTGATTGGATCGAACAATATGGGTAACCATCTATTTTTATGAATGCATATTAACATTATAGTAGCGTGGTGGAACTGTATCGCATTTCCACATATGGTGTTATCGTTTCTAGTATTAGAGCACTAAATTAACACATGGAGAAGTGCCGGTATGGTCATGTGGTCGGCATATAAGCTATTAACAGGTAATGCATTAGGTCTTCACAACCCACTGACAGCTTTTTTATGCCACATTTTGCCAGCAGGACAGCCATATCATTAGAGATGTATTACTATTCTTAGCATTTCTCTACCTGGATTTTGTCCTAATACTTAAAGCTAGCAAATAAAACCGATGAGAGGACGCTTCAAATGGTTCAAATGGCTCCAAGCACTATGAGACTTAATATCTGAGGTCATCAGTTCCCTAGAACTTAGAACTACTTAAACCTACTTAACCTGAGGACATCACACACATCCATACCCGTGGCAGGATTCGAACCTGCGACCGCAACGGCCACGCGTTTGCAGACTGTAGCGCCTAGAAACGCTCGGCCATTCCGGCCGGCAGCTTATAAGCTCTTGATACGTAATATGTGAAGTTTTGGTCAGCTTATCAGCCCTTGATACGTAATAATTGAAGTCTGTTTAACACATGGACTTTCTAAGGTACCTATATCTTCGCCAGCAAGTCAGTCAAGTCTCTAGAGATGTATAGCTATTCTCTACAGACGTCTCACTGGAGTTTGTCCATATTCTTAGAACTAGCAAAGAAAGCGTTGGGAAGGTGGTGCTTTTGCTTGCCTTAGCAACCGCAGATAATGAACATGTTTCCTAGGCTCTACGACGTAGCGCTAAACAGCAGCCTGCTGCCAATATCCAGTGGGGAGTTCCTCTGCATACAGTAAAACGCTAATCTACGTTTAGGTTCTGCAGTTTGTATACTGGAGTAATAAATCTCCAACCACGGTTAAAGCGTTATGTATACGAAAAACAGCCAAAACCATTGAATAGGTACCTTTTCAAGCCCTAGTTTGTCAGGACGAACGTTCCATCTTCTGATTGAATCAAATCTCGTGTGTATACCAACGCATATGTCGCTAGACAAATTTTACATTAAAGCAGCAGGAAAAAACATTTTTCATTACAGTATCACCAAGCAATGTCATTTCCTAGGTCTTAAAAAAAAAAAAGAACTAATGGATTAAATGCACACTGCCGTTTACCTGTTTATAGTTTAAATTAATTAATGAGTAAATCGAGGCACTGTTATGTCTTTCAGCATGTGGTTAATTTATTTCGTGTGTTAAACTGCGATGTCACTAAGGACACAAAGAAACTGGTACACTTCCAATGTAACAACTGCGCTAGACACATGTTGTCTTATATACGCGTTGCCGGCCGCAGCTCCGGATTCTGCGTGTTTACGTATCTCTGTATTTGAATACGCATGCCTAAGCAAGTTCCTATGGCGCTTCAGTGTGTAACCTTATTTGACCTACACATACGAAAGAGAAGAAACTGCAGTGCTGCACTGTGGATGCACTGAAAATGACATTAGCATGTACACTTATCGTCCTTGTCAAATTCAACCATTGTGGTGGAAGAGGCCAAACTCTTAAGAGTAAAAAAAATGGTAGAGTTAGCTAACTGTTGTTAAGACAACACATCTCCTTTTCAGTAATTGCTTGGCTACCTTTAACATCATTAGGGACACTGCCTCCACTTTGCTACCGACGAAAGAGTCAATTGTTTTAGAAGTAAAAAATGGAGAGATGAGATACTTTGACACCGCGATGTCTGTGTGACGTTATAGCATATTCCATATAATGGTGGTAAATATTAAAATAAGATACTGAGACATTACAATACGTGTGGGTTCTATAAGAAATTGTACTGCTCTAAGCGAATTGCGTGTGTGACAGAACCTAAAAATGGTAGTTAATATTAGCATAATTAATGCCTTTTGTGGCTCGCAGCATATTACTGGAAATTTTCTGTAAGCACTCCACAAACATCAAAAGTGTTTAAAGCATTTACAATAAATATTTGGATGCTGTTCAAATGTGTTAGGGACCGCGTATGTTAGAGTACGGTACTTATCTGACGTAATATCTTTATTATTCATTTCGCATTTTTGGTGTTCTTTCACACACAAGCATTTCTACCGAGTCAATGATTGTTAAAAGTATTGACTAGGCACTTTTACACGCCCCACTTTGTCAGGACGAACATTCCGTCTACTCTAACTGGATGTTGTACGTAAATCAGTGTCTTCGTCACTACACAAGTGTTACATTAAAGCAGTAGGAGAAGTATATTTTTCGGCACAGTATTGTCAAGTAAAGCTGTTTCTTAGGTCTTAAGAAAAAGAGAACCAGTGTTATACAATCTTCTCGGGTTGACAGCGAAGTGAATGCAATGTTCTTCTGCAACGTTTCAGCAAGTTTCTTACTTGCCATCTTCAGGCGAAGACGGCAAGTAAGAAATGAGTTGACACGTTGCCGGAGAAGAACGCATTCACTCGACTGTCAATCCGAGAAGATTTTATCATCTAGATTCCTCGAGAAAGCGTACATTCTCGTGTAAGAGAACCGGCGTATCAAACGCAAATTGTTTTCGACCTCCCTATAGTTTTAACAATTTAACAAGGAAATCGCTATACTGTTGTGGAACACCTTGTGGCAAATGGTTGATCTATTTCATGTGTTAACCTACAACTTATAACTACTTTACCCTTCCCAAAAGACAGAAACAAAGGAATCGATTTTATAAGTTTAAATCCAAGGGAATAAGATCCCATAACAGTAATTAGTGCGCTACAGTTGTTAAATGAAAGCACCTCAAAGAAATTCTGCAATCATGTGGAATAGAAGAGCGACGATCTTGCACAAATTGGGATGTGGAGTGTCTTTTAACAACCGCCATATACAGGAGATAATGGATAAAATAACATACTTTCTGTGTACTTTTAAAATTACTATCTGGAGAGGTTAAATTCAAAATGCGTATAAATTCTTCTTCGGAGAAATGATCAAACAGTGCCTGAATGAAGAGCGTTTGCTGCGTTAAGGGATACACGAAAAAATCTTGTTATTAGTCTCGCAGACTAGATATTGCACAGCTAGCAAAATAACAACTGTTTTCCCAGAGTTGGAA